>NC_045152.1:10042944-10125444 GCF_900700415.2 Clupea harengus | reverse complement strand
CATATTGTGTGTGTGTGTGTGTGTGCGTGCGTGTGTGTGTGTGTGTGTGTGTGTGTGTGTGTGTGTGTGTGTGTAATTTCAGGGGTTTGCCTACTGGTGGCTTTTGACCTCTAAGGGTATTGTGTATCTTAACTTCACTTTAGGCTGGGAAGTCATAATGAGTTGATGTGAGGTGAGAATATTCGCAATATGCATGGATGTGTGTGTGTGTGTGTGTGTGTGTGTGTGTGTGTGTGTGTGTGTGTGTGTGTGTGTGTGTGTGTGTGTGTGTGTGTGTGTGTGTGTGTGTGTGTGTGTGTGTGTGTGTGTGTGTGTGTGTGTTACAAAGCGAGAGACAGTAAGAGAGTGTGTGTGTGTTGGTGAATGGGTGCGTGCACGCACGGTATGACTCACTTAGTGGGTTCCATCCCCCCGGCCCATTCCCCACTAGCACACAGAAACACAGATTGGATTGGAAAGGTGCCCAGGGTGACGTGCTCTTGCGGTTAAAAGCCGTGATAGAGGGACCTCTGCTGCAGCCTGCCCTGACTGGAGGTCCTCTCCTGGGCAGGTTGTGTTAGGAAAGCTCCATGCTTTTATGGGGCCTTTGACTGCCCACGTAGGGAATGCATGAAACTGACTGCTAGGCAGAAGACAGGGGAAGGTTACAGTAGGGACTTAACTCAGTGTAACATTTACCAACACACACTGACACACTCTCACTTAAACTCATGCTCTAATACGCCCAGACTGTCTGTTTTTGTATTTGTCTATGTGTGTTATTTCAGGTATGGCAGTTGAGTATATTGCTGTAATAGTGATGTTTATGTGGTGAGTCACTGAAACACACACACACACATACACACACACACACACACACACACACACACACACACACACACACACATTCCTTGTGTTAGCCTTCTATGGGTCCTTCACAACCTTATATGGTCAAAGCAATCAATACTGAGCATGTTTTATTGAGCTGAAGTCCAAACATCCAGCCAACACAGACACCCGCAGACAAAGACCAGAGTTCACAAGCATACACCAACACATATGCATACACACACACACACACACACACACACACACCACACACACACACACACACACACACACACACACACACACACACACACCACACCACATACAGACACACCACACACACACACCATTTTTGTAACTCTTAAGAACATGCATTTTGACTGCACAACAGGAAACATCACTCATACCACCACACTACCATTACTGTGATTTATTTTTTGGGAAGACAAAGACATGCACACACTGTGATACATAAAGCATTTCATGAACACAATTACACTCCTACACACAAAGCATCAAATACTCACTTACTTCCACTTACAGAATTAAATAAACGCTTACAATGGAGTGTTAAATCCTGTCATAGACCCTGATGTTTTGCTGTGTATTTTACTGATGGTGGCATTTAGGTCAAACCAAGTGTGTGATTGTGTGTGTGTGTGTGTGTGTGTGCGCATGTGTGCGTGCATGTGTGTACTCTCGCATCTGTGTGATAAAATTCTCCAACTTTCTAATCCGCTTTCGCCGATAAGATATGGTCCCTCTTTGGGGCTTTCATTTTCCACAGTTAGGGGGGCTCCTACACTCTCATGCTTTTTCTGATTTTACACGCCCACTCTCTCCCTCTACCATTCTGTGCCTTTCTTCTCCCATTTTTCCTCTTTCCCTTCTTTTTCCCATCTCTCTCTCTCTCTCTCTCTCTCTCTCTCTCTCTCTCTCTCGCTCGCTCGCTCTTTCCCTTAATGGCATGAACAACAAAGTTGTTCCTGAGCCATGTGGCCTGTGGTTAAATATCTTCCCAAGTACAGATTGTTTAACATTCAGATCATCAAGGCGCAGATTAACAGAAAAGGAACATTACATAACACACCATTAATTTGAAGCCATACTGAACATGACATGTTCAAAGGTTAAAGTTTTTAAGTATCTAAATAATCATTGTCGACAATGGCAAAAGCAAATCTTAATCTTAATGAAGGACACTGCGTAAAATAAGTCTGTTCTTAAGTAATATAAACAGGCCTCTTTTAAATGACATATTAACAAATAAGCATATTAATAGGTAATAAACATTTTTAAATACAGGTTATAAAAACAAAGTAAAGAGATTTTGAAATGAGAAGTTAACAGATGTTTACATTTCCATTCATTTAAGAGATGTTTAGTGTTTCACACCAGTCATTGCATAGTTTGTAGTTGTTTTGTGGTTAAACATTAAAAATGTCCAATTTTGATTGATTTTTTGTGTAAATGTCATATATATCCCTCATGGCTCTCAGTGTATTTATCATCATTTAAAACACACACATCTCCTTTCAGTTTTGCATTCAGCATTAACAGGATGCAAAATTCCTTGCGCTATTTATGTCATACAGTAAGAATTTTGCAATGTCTTGCAATTCTGTCTTTGTCACTATTTTGCAATACTGGGTTAATATCTTACAGCTGCTACTTTCATTTCACTGTCTATTTCTCACATTCATGAACATCAAACCTTTGGCAAAACCAGGCAGTTTTGGATTGTAAGTGTTGAGATGTATGTTAAGTGTACATTTCCAAGATGTAAACTAGATATAATAACAATTTAATGTAAAAACATTGCAGAAAAAGCTTCCGTAAACATCATTACACTCCCTTTTTTGAGGTCGTTCGAACATCTAACATCCCTCTCACTCTCTTTCTCTATTGAACTTGAGATATCTGCCCTCCTTAAACATGCAAAATGCCTCTTTCTCTCCCTCTCTCTTCCTCTTTCTCTCTCTCTCTCTCTCTCTCCCTCTCTCTCTCTCTTGCTCTCATTCCCTTTAGAGTCTGTGATACCGGCCCTCTGAGACACTGTCTGCCCCGTTGTCCTCTGACATCATGAGCTGGAGCTTCCTGACGCGCTTGCTGGAGGAGATCCAGAACCACTCCACCTTCGTGGGGAAGCTGTGGCTCACTGTCCTCATCGTCTTCCGCATCGTGCTGACGGCCGTGGGCGGCGAGAGCATTTACTACGACGAGCAGAGCAAGTTTGTGTGCAACTCCGGCCAGCCAGGCTGCGAAAATGTCTGCTACGACGCCTTTGCCCCCCTTTCCCATGTTCGCTTCTGGGTCTTCCAGATCATCCTGTCCGCCATGCCTTCACTCATGTACATGGGCTACGCCGCCAACAAGATTGCCAAGATGGAGGACACACGAGGGGTCGCGTCGGGAGGGAGCAGTGGCACGGGGACGGGCACCAGAGGTGGAGGCTACACTCACCGGCGGCCGAGGAAGATGTACTTTGGGGCGCGGCAGCACCAGAGCGGCCTGGACGAAGGGGATGAGGAGCAGGAGGACGACCCCATGATCTACGAGGTGCCCGAGCCGGACACCACGCGGCGAGACCTCCTGCCACCGCGGCCCAAGCCCAAGGTACGGCACGACGGGCGGAGGCGTATCCGTGACGACGGCCTGATGCGCATCTACGTGCTCCAGCTGGTGACGCGCACGGCGCTGGAGGCCGGGTTCCTGGCAGGGCAGTACTTGCTGTACGGCTTCCGCGTGGCGCCCGTGTTCGTGTGTTCGGGCAAACCGTGCCCGCACAATGTGGACTGCTTCGTGTCTCGGCCCACCGAGAAGACCATCTTCCTGCGGATCATGTACGGCGTCACGTGCCTCTGCCTCACCCTCAACGTCTGGGAGATGCTGCACTTGGGCATCGGCACCATCACTGACATCATACGCCGGCGACGGGCCACGCCCCCCGACGACGAGTACCAGCTGGGGCTGCTGGGGACCGGGGGAGTGTCCGTCGGAGTCGGAGGCACCGGGGGACCGATCAGTGAGGGGGAAGGCACGGGCGGCGTGGGGGGAGCTGTTGGTGCGGACTACGTGGGCTACCCGTTCTCCTGGAACACGCCGTCGGCCCCGCCGGGATACAACATAGTGGTGAAGCCGGAGGCCATGCCCTACACGGATCTGAGCAACGCCAAGATGGCCTGCAAGCAGAACCGGGAGAACATTGCCCAGGAGCAGCAGCAGTACGGCTCAAACGAGGACAACTTCCCCACGGGGGCCGAACCGCGGGCCCCTCCCATCAACAAGGACGTCATCCAGCAGGCGCAGGAGCAGCTGGAGGCCGCCATACAGGCCTACAGCCAGCACCACGGCAACAATCATCATGACGACCCTCACCGCGGCGACGACGATGACAAGCCGCAGAGCAACATCACCCCGGCGCAGAAAGAGCACAAACACCACCACCACCGGGCCAAGGCCGGCAGGGGTGGGGGCAGCGCTGGGAGTGGGGGGGGGAGCAGTAGCAACAGCAGTAGCAGCAAATCAGGAGAGGGCAAGCCATCTGTGTGGATCTGATCTGGGGTTACACACATTACACTAGAGACAAATACATAGATTATATATGTTCAATACACAATTTTATGTATGCATTATTACACACATTCACATACATATACACTAATTAGAGGGAGGTGAAGGGATGGTGCTTGGACACACCCTCTTAGTGCCTTCAGAGTTTCTTCACCCCTGCAGGAGAGAGAGGGGGTTTCTGGGAGATTTGTGAAGCACTGACTGGCACATGCCAAAAGAGCTGGTAGGCCTGCCATCTGTCAGTCTCTATGCCGTGGTATTGAAGCTCATAAAGAATTAAAGCACCTTTGTCTTCCTTGAGGCGAGTCCTCCAGAACCCCTTTACTGCTCTCATCGTGGGAGAACTCTCTGGAAACTCTCCCTCCATACTGACACCCTGCAGTGCCAGTGGCTCAGACATGCCAATCCCAAGACTGCTTGACTGACTGGCTGACAGACTGACTGACTGTTGTGGGCCATTCTATAGCTAATGGCATTCCAGATTCTACAGTCAGTGACATTCCGGAGCTGGGTAGACACTGTGTGCCGAGACAAGTGCTATTAGATTCCCAGAGATTCCTGGTGCGCTGATGTCTGTCCTCCTTCCTTGATGCCCCTTTGGGGTAGCACAGAAGCACAATCTGATTTGGAGTAGCCAGGGATTCCTGGGTTATCTTCTTATTAGAGAGTTTATGTAAAACTAAGAGGGTTGCTTAGAATTTGGACCCACTAGGACAAGTTAGATCCAGAGCCCTATGAAACCGCATAGGAGCTCTTTGTAGGATAGAATGTGGTCGGATGTAGTCTCAAGTCTTTCTGCTCTTATAGGCCGTATGTTTTTTTCACAGTATGGTTAGAGTTACTTAATATCAATCAGTGATAAAAAAAATGTATGGAGTATGTATGGAACATATTTGGGGAGGGGGAGGTTGAAATCACCAGCACTTGAACTAAGGCAATGCTAAACCCATCCAGTGCTCTGTGGTTTCAGATTAGATCCAGTTGCATTCCAGCTAATCCAGGTTATTCCAGAAATACTCCCATGATCCTGCTCTTCTCTCTATGTCTTCCTAATGCACAGTGGCAAGTCTTCCTCCTCAAAAGTATATTGCCAGGGCCATATGTCTGATTTTAAGACAGCTGAAACAGGTATGCCTTTCTTTTTGATTTAACTGTGCATTAACATGTTTGAATGACTGTGGGAGACCATACACTGTTGTGATTGCTACGAGGACACCATCCAGAGAGGTGTATTCTGGCAGTTTAGCAAATGGATACTTATGCCATAGATACCTGACTAGAGAGAACACAGGTTTGTGAATACAATCCCTTTATGAGTCTAAATGGTTTTCTATACGGTGTCGCCAGTGTGAATGGCTGAAGAGACAAACAGGATTTGCCTAATTGTTTATGTTTTAATCAAGTTAAGTTCAATCAAGTTCTTTTCTATGAACTTTTTTTATAGCAGAAATTTCAATTATGAACAGATCGGTTGTTTCTTTGGATAAAATTTTTAATATATTTTTCTTTCTTTCATTGCCAAATTGTAAGAAAGACTATTTTTATAGTTAGTTGTAGTAATAACATACTACAGTTAGAAATACTCTCAAACTTCATGTAGGTGTTATATACATACAGTAGTATATATTGTACCAGTAGTAAACCGATTAGTTGGTTCAACTGACTGTTTTCTTTAATTATTCCTTGTTGGTTCAAGTCACAGTCCTGTTTATCCAAGGGAAAACTGACTGGCTGTTTCAGCAGGCCTTTCAAA
Source organism: Clupea harengus (assembly GCF_900700415.2). NCBI lineage: Eukaryota > Metazoa > Chordata > Actinopteri > Clupeiformes > Clupeidae > Clupea > Clupea harengus. The sequence continues at coordinate 10,119,311 of NC_045152.1, read as the reverse complement.
CAGCAGTGAACCTTGTGCTTAATGGTACTTGCTCAGATTGAAGGGGAGACAGTGTGTGTGTGTGTGTGTGTGTGTGTGTGTGTGTGTGTGTGTGTGGTGTGTGTGTGTGTGTGTGTGTGTGTGTAAGGATGTATGGATATGGGTGTGCACATACATGAGAGAGAAGACCAGGGCCTTTATAAAATTGCGAATGCTTGTGTATTGTATTAAAGACATGCTATGTTTGGTCTGTAAAAATGGCGAAATTGTCTGAAGTCACTCTTTTGTTGTCCTTGTGCCAAGGAGGCCAACAAAATGTGAGGCTAATTTTGAAGGAGGAGAGTGAAGGTGTTAGAGAATGATTCAAACTTCAGCACTGACATGTCGCTTATCAAGCACCTCTCACTCAGAGAGGCTGTTGGCTCTCATTAGTCTTGGTGCCATTTGCCTGTATGTGTCCATGTGCGTGGGCAAGTGTCTATGTGTGTGCGCACACACTCACGTGGCCAAAAGTGTGTGTGTGTGTGTTTTCTCTTTGAGAGGAGTGTTTCCCGTACTTGTGCAAATCGTCGTGTTAACTGTGTTTGTGTGAATGTGGACTTTGTAATAACATGTTCTGATTTTTTTTTTCTTTATGTGAACAGCTGGAGTCACCAGCAGTGTAATATATTTCCATTTTTGGAAACACTTTTATTTCCGATTAAGTATTCCTAAATGCATGTTTAAAGTTATTTTGTTAAGACATTTAAATAAATGACCATGGAAAAAAATGTCACTGTGCGCATGTGTGTGTCTACTTGCGCGCCTGTCAAGCTAGGGACGGACGGTGTTAGAGCGTTCTGTTCTGTCAGACTGGAGCGTGCGATTGATTTTGATGAGCATTGAAGAACAGGAAATTCGTCGGTCAATCTATATCATTACAGAGGTGATGGTTGATTTCGTGGCACATGTCACATACCGCAGGCAGGCCGCGCCAGGACTGTCGCTTTTAGTTTTGTCATGTGCCAATTGTCAATCTGTCCGCTTGTGCGTATACAGAACTGAAGAGCGTTGGTCTGTTAGTCATAAGTAAAGTAAGTAACATTTACACCGTTAACGTCACACCTATCATTCTACCGAATACAACATCTAGGCTACTGAGGTCCAATGTGAGATTGAGATAAGGCTACTGGAAATGTTATGATTCTTCACTTTACGATGTTTCACTCCCGGGGTTCTGGGTGCTCTCTCTCTCTATCAATGGGAGAACATACGTAGTCTATCGCCTGTAAGATGCATCTCGAAGATTTCTAGAAACTTCCTCGGGGGGCTCGAGCGCAGCTGGGTTCGCATTGGCCGTTGTGAACGGAGTCTTTCATCAAACAGCTTGCGGACGGCAGAAAGACTATAAATATAGACCAACCTCTGTCCTCAGTGACTTCGCTCATTGACCAAAAGCTCCAGTCGATGTAGATACTTTCCCAGGGCGTAGAGACGTAATTGAATGTTAAGTCAAGGAAAAGTTAAACCATAACACAAGTTGCTTGTTATTTAAAATGATCATGTTAGAGTTGAAAACGGTCTACGCGAGGAGATAATTGTCTTTGGATTTGTCTGCTAATGGATGACTATAGTCTAGGCCTACTTGGTTAAGAAACCAATGTGGGCTACGCAAAGAACTGCATTCCAATACTGTTAAACACATCCTAGACCAACCCATCACCTATAGTCAAAATTTGCAACGAAGACAGGCGTCTTACGGTAGACTTAGGGTTGTATTGTAAACCAAGCTGGCCCCCATTCAACACACTACAAACATAGCTTCTGTAACCTCTAGACATTTCAGGAAATCGAGGCCACTAATGTTTAATCATTTAATTATTTTAGCGTTTCTTTAAGATACAATTTTTAAGCTACTAATTTTTTAGATGACATGAATATTATTTTGTGATATTTTATTAATTAAAGCTCATCCAGTTGTATTTGTCAAGCCCGCCAAAGTTGGAAATGGAAATGGAAATGTACACCTACAGTAAAATGTTTATGTAGTCACGAACATTTAGAGGAAACTGCTGCCATCTAGTGGAGAGGTTGAGGTTCGTTTGTCCTCAATAGTGCCACCATTATGCCCAGTGAATGTAACTTAGTTATCACTAAGCTGTGCATATTTTTTCCAAATGAGCATCCTTACATCAGATTATCAGGAAATGTTTATTTACAGCGTTGTAGACGTCAATTGATCAAAGCAAGACAGTCCAAGTTTATTGCGAACTGACAAAAAAAAAATACATTTCAAAACTGTGGTTTATACAAACTCACATGCACATACCATATTACATTCTCTCTCTGTCTCCTTCTCATCGATGTCTTCTTTCTGCCGACAAGCAGCGCTTAAATAACACATTGCTGTAAACAGTGCAGGAGTGTATAAATAGGCCTAGCTGCAGCTGTGTTACACACTCATCTGTGACAACATTTCCAGCCCAGGACCTCTGACATTACAGGAAGCACTTGGGGCTTAAAGGGTTTTATGTCAAGCCAAGGACCAATTTGATGACTACAGAACAATGACATCAGAGACCAAGTGTTTATAGGCCAATGGGGATACATTCCTGTCCACTCTTTCCTGTAAACACACTAACACACATCTTGCAAAACATTCTTACGCTGGAAGACAGTGGATGAGCAGGATATGTGTTCGATGTGGAAACACCAGACAAACCCATAAAACTCACTGATCTGCTAAAGCTCTTACATTCTCTGTGCTTTATTGGCAGTTCAGCGAACACCACACTGGTCCCTCCCATTTCCAAGAGCACTGTGTGGTCTTTCTTTTCATATTCCTGCATAGGAAAAGGCTACAGTGGGCTGTTGGCCCATTGGTGGTAGCACTAGCAGTCTACTGGCTCTCCATTCATAGGTGTTCAGGGGGTCCGCAGGTGGCTAAGCAGAGGTCCAGACAATAGGCCTACTATTTTACACACAGCTTTGTCTTTATTTGTTAATACGTCTTCCTCCATTTACACCAATGCTCAACATTTGTAATACATGTTACCATGTCAAGGGAGATTTTGAACTTGTGGAAAGTCATTTTTATGCCTTGAGATCCTTGTAGAACCATGTCGCCTTCATATCCTTGTAGAACCATGAAATTCTTCCTGTTTAGTCTCTGTTATTAGCCTTTAAAGCAGACCAGAGACCTCCAGCAGGTTACCGACCATATTCCACTATCAATATAGGCCTGCCACCTGGGATGTCCTCATTTTGCTCTACAGACCCTTCTGTTGATGCGCTTTAGCACACCTGTGGCCTTCACATGTGCAGCTTCCAGAGACTCCAGGCTGTACCCGCTACTGCAGTATTTAAGTAGGGGTTTCACAGTTTGTCGTAACCTCACAACAGTACTAGCCAATTAGTGACCATAGCACCTGCACAGCATGCATGCGTGCTTTCGAAAACATGCTTTGCTCAATGTTGCCGATACATATCATGTGTCATTAAGGTAGCATGGAACTGGCAACTACACAATTATTTTGTATTTTTTAATGTAAAACATTCAGGGCTGATTAAACTGATGTTTGTGAGATACATACAGTAAATAGTCTGGTTGAAATCAGACTTCTGAACAAGGGGAGAAAAGAGATTGTTGACCACGCCGGCTATGACAGCATGCAGCTTCAGTGTGACTGGTACACAGACTCCATCCCCGCCAGCTCACACAGAGGAAAGTGTCCAATTACACCTTAAGTTACTATATGTTGAAGCTATCAGCTTAATGACAATTTTCTGGTAGAAATGGGGGTCATGTAGAACATTTACAATACAGATCTAAAGTGTACGTCGGCCAAAAAGAGCCCAAAAGTTCATATAAAGAAGGGTCTATCTGAGTCCAAAACACAACTTTTACTTTTCTTTGAAGATTAGTCAAACAACATTCTTAACTGTCCATGGCCCCTTTCAGGTAGTTCAGTAAAACAAATAGTCTTGGTCATTTGTAACATTTTTCTTTGAAGTGCTTCATAAGGTGGTGTGCCATAAAATAGTCTGTGCATTCTTAATGTTATCTTTTTTAGCATATGATACAATGGCTTGTTGAAGTGTGGACTATGGTATTACAAAAAGTACAGATCAAAGAATCGTTAGCTTGGCTCAATATTCAGTGTTTCCTGAGAATGGAGTGATTCACTTTCACCCTTTCACAGATACTTTCTCACCATCTCTCCATCTAAGGTTTTCTTTTCAGCCTTTGGAAGGTATTTACATAAGAATCAATATTAATGATTATTACTCTAATAATTTTATACAATGATTGAAAATCAATTTTTTTTTTATTCCTAAATGGCTTGGGTTTTACCCTTACCAAATACATTATGATGTACTCCTCACACAAAGGACGATTACTTTTTAGCTTACTCTGTAACTACTGTAGCTAGCTATGTCGCTGACAGAATACCTTAAGCACTGATTCATTGACATTAAAACAAGCAGTCTCTCTAATACGTTTAATTTAGCCGTCAAGCTGGCGACTCGTAGATCTTTTTTTTTAATAGGGAGCTGTTGTTAGAGGTAGGTTTGTTTTAGCTTGTGATCTCAGCATACTTGAAAGTGGAAAACTGACAACTGCTTACACTCACACATAGTTTTTACCTAAATATTTCGCTATCTACCACACTGGAGTGGCACACTTGATGTAAGCAATAGATAGAAAACATTTGAGATAAGTAATGACAAACAACACTGGCTGTGACCTGATCGCAGGCTCAAACTCAATGAAGGCAAATCATACACCATCATAACTGTAACAGAATCAATGAGTCTACACAACAACTACTGTTGTGTTTCTTTCACACAACTGTACTACATGGTAAAGCATGAAGTAAAGCTAAAAGCATAAAAACAATTGCACATGGCCTTTGGAATAGTCACAATTATGTCCCAGACTTCCTTTTGAAATGCTCTACCTGCCTGCGGACTGAATTGCTTAATTAAACACGTGAGTAGATTAGCCAATCAGAGAAGAGGTCAAATAATAAATTGGTTGGTTAAAAATAAATGTACCATACAAATGTAATAGCTGGGATTCAGTGGACAACTTTAAATACTAGATTAGATGACCCCTTTATTTGATTTTGATTGGTTTAGTATTTTCAATTGATTTGCATTTCTACTTATATTCCTGTGGGTCATTTTCAGCAAAACTATCCATGTTATCATGAAATCTTTGATTGTGCAAATCACAAGATTGAGAGTCCAGTCTGCACAGCAGACACGTTTTCACCCGCTCACAAAAGAGAACTACAAATACCAGCATCCGTGTTTACCAGCAATGAAATGAGGAACCGATTGACAACCATTCCTTGGAGCATTGCAGCCATGCGAGGAGAATTGTCCTGGAAGCTCCCATGAGAAAACATGCCTTACACCAGATGTGACTCTGCCAGGCATGGCTTACCCATCACTGCGTGGGCACTGCCCGAGGTGAACCCTGAGAATGCCCTGCCCATGAAGTCGCAGCAGGTGGTCAAACTCAGCGGGCATGGCATGGATTTTCTTCTTGGTCTCCCTGTTGTCATAGTAGTGGTTTGTGAGGGGCTGGTGGCCGTGCGGGTGCTGGCTGAACGGCCAGAATCCGTAGAGGTCCACGTTGGTGCACAGCTCCAGCGCCAGGCTGGCCACGATGAGGCCCGTGCTGAGGCGGACCGAGCGCAGGCCCTGGGAGCGCCAGAAGCGGGCCAGGCTGGTCAGGTAGTCCGGGCTGAGGAAGACGGGTCGCGCAGGACTCCGGAAGTCCTCCAGGGTGTAGACGGCACGCAGGGACACAGGCGTGTTGTGGCTGTATGAGAAGGCGGGGAGGAGGATCAGGGAGTTGCCGTAGGGACGGAGGCCCTCCACGAAAGGCCGCCGGCGCTCCATGAGCCCTCCGAACCTGGCAGAGGAGGAAACGACAGAGATGTTTCCTAAAATTTCCTAAAATACGGCATATTGGTGTCACACAGAGGAGTTGAATGGAAGGAAAAGGGAGCGGTTTCCTATTTGTAACTGTCTTCAATTCTTTATGCTAAATAAACTAAATAAAGAATTGAACACAGTGCAAATTGGAAACCTGCCCTGCCCGCTCATGGTGACTGAAAAGATTGAAGAAACAAACAAAGCGTTGGCCTGAGGAAAGCCTCGACTTCCTCTCATTAAAGTGCTGAAGGTAAAGGAATTCTAATCCCATAGACTTTTTGTCAAATTGAGCAAATTGTCTCTCACAGTCCTCTAGCTGTCCGTTCAGTGTTTGCGCTTTAAAACCCTCTGGTGTTCATACACAGTGCTGGCTCTGTAAATGGGTTATAAACACAGGGGCACGAGCCATGAACAATCTCAGCCAATCAACACGGTTCTTCAGTAGCACGGAAGGGAGGGGTGTAATTTGATTGGTTGTTGAGGACAAATATCAACAACTAACAACTTTCCATGAAACCGAATTGTGCTCTGCATCTTTCTAGTAAGAGTATAAACCATAGAGTGACAATGTCATGGCCGAAGACTTCATATAAATATAAATGTGTTTAGTTGATATGATTATTACAAGCCTTCCCTAAAATATCAGCATATGTCCATGTCAATGCACAAGAAGGAACTGAAAACCATTCTTAAAAAAATAACAGCTCTGTCAATATCCTCTTTTTTGTCTGGATCTCCATCCCACACACTTCACACACAAATTGTCACGTGTAAGCACCTACACATGCATGCACGTAATCACAGTCTGCTAATGCAGAACAGATACCTTCTTTTTTTTTCCTTCACTCACTTTTCATGGAGAATGCTGGGATTGGCTGTTACCAAGTCCGTTTTATTCCCCACGTCCTCCTCATAGCCGTGCTCCAGCGGAGGAAGGTTACATCTGTGAGAAAGGCACACAGCGCGGGGGTGGAAAGGAGAGACAGTGGTTTTGGTGGTTTTGCTGGTCACTTTGTGCATTTTAAAGGTCAAATCAAGTCATTTGTAGGGGAAGTACTTTTATTTTACAGACATACCTGATAACAAATTGGGCAGAGTCGATTCTCCGTCCACAGCTACTGTTGGCCAGAATACCCCCATTTCCAACAACGGAGCATGTGTCCCATGATGTGTTCCCAAAGGGTGGCTCCTATGCACATGTACACACGCACGCACACACACACACACACACACACATACCCACACACACACACACACACACACACACACACACACACACACACACACACACACACACACACACACACACACACACACACACACACACACACACACACACACAGGGAAGACGACCTAATGAAAAACTATGTATTAAATGAACTAAGCGAATGACCTGTGAACCAGGTGAGCTAAGCCTATGTGCCTACCTGCCCATCATCAATCAAGCACCTATGGTGTCCCTTACCTTTGGAAAGACATTGAACAGTGCAGAGGTCACTTGCAATGGCTTCCTCTTCTCACCATCGTACACGACCTTCGACCCCAGAGGGGTATTGGCTTGTGTGACAACTGCTTTAGTGGCTCCATGGCACCTGCTACTTAGCAACGCCCTAAGAAACCAAAGCACAAAGCACAGCACTGGTCAGTGGAACAGTACAGTACTAGATAACAGAACTTAACACTCCTACCTAATATTTTATCTGATCTGCATCTAGTTCAATTCAATAGGTTATTAGATATAGATGCTGGATATAGATTTATTACGCTTGGGTATCAAACACTTTGATTAGTGATTGATACGATTGATTGGTATGGTTAATTATGCTGTGGCCTGGGATTATATGAACCATCCACTGCTTTTTCTTAGATATTGTTGCTGCGAGACAGCGTCTCTCTACACCTTTTTTCAATCAGAAGACTGGAGACTGGATGTAGAAATCTGAAGTTTTATTGTAATCGATAAGCTACAATAAGGAGAGGCCCATGGATCATCTCATTGTGTGAACGTCCTGCATGCCTTTTTAAGGCCCATATCTTCATGTGGTCTATTCTGTTTGGCTATTTGCCAAAACCAATCAGCATTAACTATTCCCTCTTTGCTAATTCCCCTGGGAATAAAGTCCCCCTAATTCCACCCTCCTCACCGGGGGTTTCTTGGAATGTGCCTGTGTCGTGTCTTTGGTGCTGACTTTAACGTCAGTAAATCATCAGTAAGTCAATAGCTAAGTTACTGCTTCCCGCCTGGTCTGCCTTACAAACGTGAGACTTTCATACTGATGAGTTAATCCATGTTCATCTAAACATAAAAAAATATCCAACAATATATATGAGATGAATTAAATTAGCATAAAAACAAACAAATCAAATGGTTAATAAGTTAGATAGAGAAAGAGAGAATGTGATGGCAAATGAAGAGAGAAGAGAAGAAAAACATCATGGCAGATGATGTCATTCCTGTCCTGGCCATTTACATGCTTCAGAACTGATCAGAAAGTCACATGCGCTGTATCCTCTGTAACAAGATCCTGTCACAAACAAGCCTGCCAGATGGTCTTCGGAGGGCTCAGATGACAGGTTGTGTTGGTCAACCTGAACATGACTCTGTTCGCATATGCCAGATTGCCATAGAAACATCAACAGACCTCTGCTCTCTGGATTAAAATGAGTTGTCAGCAGTCAGCATAACTTGAAAGTCATAACAAAACTCCACACGTGCGTGACATCCATGCCAAACACGTCAGACCTCAATCCTTTAGTGCTTCAGGTTTAATATTGGTTAGAGTGTCATCATCATACACGCTCAGCCTGGCCTTTGTGGCGTAACAGACAATGGAACAGAGAACTGCAACACAATTAGGGGTAGCTACACAGAGAGGGTGCACTGCTGCCCAAGGGCTTTCCCTGGCCCTGACAGAGAATGAGACCTGCCATAACCTTCAGCCTCCCCAGAGCAACATGATACTCTTTTCCAAGGTCCCAGGGCCCAGCTCCAGAGTCAGGACCGGGAGAGGAAAACTCCAGGTCAAACTTAAAGTTAAGAGACTACACAATGTGCAGGCTTAACCACATTCTTACAACAGGGCCCCCCATGGTTATGTTAAGGAGAGGGTCAGGTGATGTGTCAGCGAAGAGGGGGGAGGTCAGGAGAGAGCAAAACAAAAGAACAGGAACTTCTGCTCAGTGTGTGTGTGTGTGTGGGTCAAACACACCACTGCAAAACAATTCAGAATCTGGTACAATAGTTAGAGCCTTTGTTTGAGGAGGGGGGGATTTACTGAGAACAAAAACCTGATTCTGAATCACAGGAGACTTGAGTGCACCCTATCTATGGCCACACTGCTTTCTAAAAGAAAACCCATCACATCAAAGAATGTCCTTGTGCTGCTGTATTTCAGATTTAGAGATCTCTTTTGGCCCGTCCTTACTGTATCAGATGATCATCTCAGTCACTCCATGGTTCCCACTTCTCACCGATCAATTAATCAATTAATCAAACCCTCAGAATCAATGATGGTGAAACAAGGCAGAAAACCACAGCAGGAATCAGTGTGCTCAACAAGCAATACAACACCTATACATTCATAACCGTCTTTCAGTCAACATAAAACCTAGAGACGTCATGCTTCTTCTTGAACTGCAGCTCCACTGGTAGAGAGCACTGAGTATTTATGACTTCACTCTATAGTCAGGTACAAATACCAGACAACTTGATGCAAGTTTAGAGATGTCATTGAATTCAGATTACTCCACTGTACAAAGCCAGAGCACACTGGTCAGCTAGGGTGTTCTGTGATGAGCACTGCCTTAAAATGAACTTGGAATTTTTTTTATTGCTGTAAAAAAAATTACTGTACAGTCATTGTTGTCTCATGACCATCCCCGTGGTTCAATTTCCTGTTCCCACTGAGTTATGCTCCACTCCGAGACCCAGAGGAGAAGATGGGGCCACAAGGAGGGTTCTTTCGTCACCTAGTCTTAATCGCCCACACATGTTTACCCAAGGATTTTGCTGGAAACACACACACACACACACACACACACACACACACACACACACACACACACACACATACATGCACTGACAGATGAAGAGGTTTCTGCTAGGCCACAGACATGGCTCGAAGGATCCCGAGTACTCAGCTGTGAAATCGTGTTGTGTATTTGCGTTGGACCATGACAGTGAAAACCGCACGTTCACAGATGGTTAAGACAAACCTCTGAGTGTTTCAGTGAGTGTCATGGGGATTGAAGGGAATGGGAAATTAAGGGGAAACTGTCAGAAGTTACAATATCTTATTTCTGGCATCTCTGCATTCTTCTCTCTCTCTCTCTCTCTCTCTCTCTCAGTCTCTCTCTCTCGCGCAATCCCTTTCTGTCTCCTATTCTCTCTCATACACACAGCGGTTATTTCACAGACACATCAATCTATCTATGTATCTATCTATCTTGGTCCCCCTCAATCCAGTTCATTTTTTTGTTCTTGGTACATTCAATGAGCAAAACCCAGTAGGCCAAAACGTAAGAATGGAATACATATGTGTATGTATGTTTGTATTTGTGTGTGTGTGTGTGTGTGTGTGTGTGTGTGTGTGTGTGTGTGTGTGTGTGTGTGTGTGTGTGTGTGTGTGTGTGTGTGCACAGTGTTTATCTGTATGGTTTCTATGTGAACTTACCTAAACCTTTTATAGTTGTTCTCTTGTTTCTTCCAGTTTTTTGAGTATCGTTCCAACACTTTATCAATAACGCTGTCCCTGAAAAATTAAACAGTGCATTGTTTTACAGAACAGCAGAGAGACACCTGTCTTTTAAGATGCCACTAAGATGTCTGCTGTTGCTGGTGTGAAAACACGGTCTAATAAAGATATCGCTTGATTAATAACACAATTCATTAATGAAGGATTCATCAATTAAAACATTTATATAATTGGAGGTAAACAGACAAATAAATAAATAGATGGGATGGGATAGAATGAAATGGCCCAGTGGTGATAACAGCATTACAAAGTTGATAATTTTGACAGTCAAAGCCTTCCTGTTCACTCAGCCCTAGTGACACGGTGTAAATCTTACTTATATTTGTGCTTTGCCCTGAGTTAGACTCTGCCAGGATGGAAAAGAGTAGCCTACGTTAAAAGAACAAAAGACTGTAGTAATGCAGACACTATAGTCCTGTCGTGCCTTTTAGCTGTGCTCTAACAACAGTCATAGCCAATAGATGAAGTCCTTTGCCTTGTCTTGTTGCAAACAAACGTTTTTAATACAGGTGGTTTGAAGAAACCACCATTGGGTTTTCTGTGCTCTGTGCTTTGAGGGTCTTACCTACAGCCTGTGCAGTCTGTTAAGTCCGGACTCTTCTTGACATGAAAAGGGCTACGAGGAGTGGTGTCACTGCAAGAGAGTGAGTGAAACAGGTGAGAAACAGAGAGAGAGAATGTGTGTATGTGTGTGTGTGTGTTTGCGTGAGCTTGTGTCTAAGAGTGAGCACGAGCGAGAAAGAGAAAGAGAGAGAGAGCACGAGACAGAGAGATAGATAGAGAGAGAGAGAGAGAGCACGAGACAGAGAGAGAGAGCACGAGACAGAGAGAGAGAGAGAGAGAGAGAGAGAGAGAGAGAGAGAGAGTGAGAGAAAGGACAAAAGCACCATGCAGCATGAAGGGAAAAATACTCATACATTATGCACTGTTGAAATTCCTTGCTCTTTCTGTCACTAACATTTTATTAGTAAATGGACTACTGATCATTTCTGACAACTTGTCTATAGAACCAGCTGGAATAGTGTTTAGGCAACTGGCCTCTGGAAGTGTAAAGGCAACTGGCCTACGGTAGTGTAAAGGCAACTGGCCTACGGTAGTGTAAAGGCAACTGGCCTACGGTAGTGTAAAGGCAACTGGCCTACGGTAGTGTATAGGCAACTGGCCTATGGTCGTATTTAGGCAACAGGTGCAGGGACACGGAATCCTGTGTCCACACAAATCCCTGACAGCGTGGTCATAGGGTGATGTATCTGTGAACCTTTGCATGCCTCCATTCTGTGTTTGTACCTGAACACCTCCTTGCAGCACAAACATTTTCGTCAGCACAAAGATGTGTTTGTGTTTCAGTGTGTATATGGAAACAAAGCATTTATAAATAAATAGATAATCCTGACTCCTGAAAAACTATTTCAGATGGTTACTGGCGACTGAGAATAGTAGTTTTAACAGAGAAAAAAACTCTATGCGTCTACTGAAATCCATCACATACTACTTTCAGTCAGGGAAAGGGTACTGAAAACCTTCAAGAATAGCATTAAAAGAAAGATCAGTAAAAGTTAAAGTAATTTTCACTTTACCCACAAGCAGTACTTTTACTTACATCGCCACAAGTGACAAAAATAATGATGTTATTGAATAAGGAAAGCTAACACAAATGAGAAGATGAGCAAAGTTCTGTCAAGAAAGTACGTAAGAGGGACATACATCTACACACACACACACACACACACCTGACCAGACTCACCTCTCCGAGGAAACAATCCACAGAAGCAGGGTGAAGAAGGATCCGAGGGCAACCACAATGAGCATGAGAGAGAGGAGCAGCTTCAGCAACACAAGCTTCATTCCTCCCACACACACACACAATTACACACACCTGCTGCTTCCTCACGGACATAGTCTGCCTCTCTCTCCCTCTCTCTCTCACGCTATACCCTCTTCTGCCTCTTCTGCTTTCCCCCTTCCCGTCCCTCTCGCTGACTCTCCACCCCGGTTGTTTCCGTCCCCCTCAGGTTTCCTCTTCTCCCAGTGCTGCTGGCTCCTCGCTCGCTCAAGTGTTTATTCCTGTGGTGGTTCTCCGGACCCACTCTGTCTCCGCCTGTCTCCCTCTCTCTCTCTCTCTCTCTCTTTCTCTCCCTCTCTCTATTTCTTTTGTTTTCTCTTGCCCAAACCAAGTAGTTAATCTCCTTGCCTCGCTACCCTTATCCCTTACTTTCCCTCTCTAACTTTCTCTCTCTCATACATACACAAAGTGTGCTTCTCCATTATGACACACCTCTATTACTCACTTGGTTTCGAGGCTATGACACTACCTTTATCTAAATTCTGCCTTTCCTCTTTTCTGCCGCGTTCACTCCCTCTATCTCTCTCTCTCTTACTATCTTGCTCTCTCTTACTAGCTCTGCCCTGCCCCACCGCTAAGAAAAGAGGGGGAGTTGCTGGAGATGTGGGGTGGGGGGTGGGGTCCTCCTGATCCTGTTCTCACAGTTTCTTACTTTATTGTGCAGACCTGGTTTCTGTTCTCATCTCCATAGCTCACTTTCAGACAGACTTCCCTCTCCCGCTCTCTTGTTCTCTTAATCTCTCTCCCTCTGTCTCTCCCCCTCTCCTTTCCTGCTTGTCTGGCTCTCTGTTCAGGCTCCACGTCCGTACTTTCGTTCTGCTTCTCACTAGCTGTTGCTGTTGCTCCTTCTACATTCTCCACCCCCCCATCCCCCAAGTCCTGGCATGCTCCCCCCCCTCCCCGTCCATTCCCCATTACCCCCACCCCTTCCCTCTCCCTCTCCTTCTCCCTCTTTTACTGATTCTCTGTCATGCATTCATTTCTCCCCTGTTCTTTTTCCCTCTCTCTTGATCACTGACGCGCACGTGGAGTGATAATATGTGTGCCTGCCTGGTACTGAATTAGCGTCCAAAGCTGCCCCTCTCAACTGTGTGTGTGTGTTGGGAGTGTGAGCTTTTTTTCCCACACCATCCAATCAGGGTCAGTGACTACTTGGGGCAGGGGCTATCAGCCAATCAGATACTCTGGTGTGAGTTCTCCCCTCAATAACCCCACTACTCCCTCAGCCAAGTTTCTGCTAAGGCAGAGAGTGAGAAAAGAGAGAGAGAGAGTGAGAGAAAGAGAGAGGGAGAGTGAGAGAAAGAGAGAGTGAGAGTAAGAGGTAGAGAGGGAGCAGGAGAAGAAAATGCCTTAGTCGCTAGTAAAGACTACTAAAGAGGTTGCTATTCATTCTTAATTTGAGACTTGAGAGTGGTCAAGGGGAACCTGTATGTGCCCCAGTTTGTGTGGTTTTAGAGGGAGGGAAAGCAGAAGAGGGGGGAGAGAATGTTTTCTGGAGGGGGGCAAAAAAACAAGGCAGACTCCCCTGTTGCACATAAAGCGGTTGTGTTGGGGGGCTGTTTAACGGATGAATGAGTATGAGTGTACTTGTGTGTGTGTGAGAAACAAAGAGAGGGCATTTCCTAAAACTGATTTTGTAATGTCTGTATAATGTTATTATGAGTACTGTGGCAATTAAGCCTTCAAGCCAATTCAAATTCCTGCCTTATATCACTTGTGTACTCTCACTTGTTTTGCTTTGGAAACAATGGACTGTACACAAACACAAGAGACACGAAACAGAAGGAGAGAGAAAGAGAGAGGGATGGATGGATGCATTGATTACTAAAGGATGCAATGAGTACTAAAAATGAAAGATAAAGTCATGGGATAGGGATTGGAATGTCCCGAGACAGAGCTGGTTGGAAAGTGTATCCATTCCAGTACAATCTCTATTATCAGTGAAAATAAAACGAGGCGCTGTCTCCTCCCCAGACTCCTCACTGCATGGAGCCGTACTAGCCTGTGAGGAAAGCACAATATCTCCTTTTGTTTGCCCTGGCTGTCTGATGTCACATGCGTGCACCAAGGAAGTGACCCATTTCTCCCGTGACAAACACACACACTAGCATAAACACAGCCTCAAGCACAAGTGCACACATACACACAAAAGACATTTGGTGGGCCAGTGTTTTATTTACCCAACAGGCTACTTTCAAACCCACACACACTCACTTTTAATCAGCTTTGTGTGTGGGTGTGTGTGTGTGTGTGTGTGTGTGTGTGTGTGTGTGTGTGTGTGTGTGTGTGTGTGTGTGTGTGTGTGTTCATGAGAGACTGTGGATTGATCTCTCTAATGGTCTTCTGGGCAGCAGACTTGATGATTTGGAGTTAGCAGATGTTCACTTTGATCTAAGAAATGCATTATAGCTGAGCCTATCCTTTTGTGCAGAATTTATGTGAGCTGCCAGAGCAGTTTGTGTGTGTGTGTGTGTGTGTGTGTGTGTGTGTGTGTGTGTGTGTGTGTGTGTGTGTGTGTGTGTTTTTTTGTGTGTGTTTGTGTTTGTGTGTGTGTGTGCGTGTGTGTGTGTGTGTCTGTATGTACATTTGCGTACTTGCTGCCACAACCCTCTTGCGTGGGTTTTGATTGGTCAATGATATATATATATAAAAAGAACCAAAGGGAAGTGAACAGAACACACCCACACCAACACCCGGGGCCTTGTTCAAGAAGCCTCAACCTTCTTCACCACTTAAACATGAGTCATCTGACAGTTGGGAGCAGTGCGGCTCAAAGAGAAAAAATATGGCATGATCTCAGGGCAGCCTGGGTCAACCTTTTGACCGAACTGGATGACTACTTCTGTTAATGACATGTAAAGACATCCAGACTTTACGGTTTGGGTTAGCTTAAATGTTGTGTGTGTGCTCAAGAAAGAAAACAGAAAGTGTTCAAGAATTTTTTTTTTTTAAGTGTGTGAAGGTGTGTGAAGGTGTGTGAAGCATGCATGTTTGACAAGATGCATCAGTACACAGAATACTGCTGTCTGTTTATTCCTGTACACATGCGTGAGCTGCCATACAAGAATCTGCTCGACTGAATGTACACGGTCACAAGCAGATATACTCATACATACCTTGGCAGACTGGCTTTACATTACAAACCACACACACATTCACACACACACACACACACACCCCTCAGTTCTCACACGGGGCATGTATCCTGTGCCATTTTCATCCATATCAACAATAAGACAGTTGGTCTAACCTTCATCATCAAACTGCAACTACATGTATAAATGTATATTCACAAACACACACACACACACACAATACTGGCCCTACTTAATCAGTGACTGCTTTAAGTGGTCTTTTGGATGCCTAACTGCAACTGATGCTAATGAATGACTCTGTAGACTCTAATTACAGTAATACGCTTGGCATTCACTTTCATTGACTCCACAATAGATCACTACTGCATGGAGAGATGCCTCATCCTCAATCTGCAGCCTCCTCTACAGCACCGCTCTTGGACATGCTGCTCACAGCAGCTGTCAGGCCTGTTGCCAGGAATAAATAAAAGTCCCATGACCTTTTGACAACCATGCATGTGGCAGACATTGACCATTGTGTCACCACTTCCTATTTCTGTTCCTGATTAGTATCCAAAAGAGTCGCATTTTGACCACCAGACTACCAGACCACCAGACCGTCATCCCATCGTCTAATGATGATGATGATGATTATTATTATGGTAATTCTTTAATGTCTGATTTAACGAGTCTGATTTGTGTCTTGCATCAAAGCAGCTGCATTTGCAAATATCACATAGAATATATTAGCATACATTTAACCTAACATTACAATCACAAAAGATACCAGTCCCTTCAATGTACATTTGGTCTTGGATTAAGCTCCATATTTAATTTTAGGACTGACTGGTGCACAAAGTGTTTCAGTCTAACCCTATTAAATTGTGGAACCTTGTATCTCCGGTTTGACAACAATTCGTGTTCACTCTTCAGAACATGGTTGGGATCAGAGGCCATATTATTGACCAGCCTTTAATGTTATTAATATGGGCTGATTCATACAGCTTCTCAAGGGGGTGGCTTACAATATTTCAGCAGATTTGTATTTAGTAGAACAGTTGTGTCTTTAAAGTAGTGGACAAACAGTTATACCATTACCTGTGCACTGTAGAACATTCTAAGAAATTGCAGTATATCCTGTGTGAGAACATGAGATTCGTGCTAAAGCAGCTGCTGTGACCACCAAAAGTTGGCCAGCATAATCTCCAAAATGCAAATGTTATTATTGTAACAAAAGAAAGGTCCCCACACTGGTATTGCACAGATACCTGGGGTCAGGAAGCAAAAAGAGACCTGTTTGCATTAGAAGCCTATCTCATTTACATTAAAAGCCTAGGTGGTGTCTTAAACAGTATATAAGTCTAAAGCTTCAGATCTGCACTCCACTGAATCCAGAGTATGTTCCACGTGCTTCATTACTGCACTTTACGTAAATAAAGACTGATTGCTGCATCAACCGCCTCACAAACATCCTTTTTCCTATAAATTGGCAAGCAGGCCATCGTGAGATTTCTCAAAAAAAGGGGAATTTGTGAGTTTTCTACTAATCTTCTGTTTTGGAATTTTTCAGCAGACACAAGTGTGACATTGTGTTTGACCCGAAGAAGTGCAGTCGGCCCGACCAATCGTGGCAAAGTATTAAACTAAGTTAGCTGGGTAGTAGCCTGAAGTTTTATTGACATATATTCAAACTTTATAACACAAATCCATAGATTGTGATTTTATCCGACTTGACGTGATAAAGTTATAATTTGAATTTGTGTCTTCTGTCTATTCTAGAGCCTTGTCAGATAGAAGTGAGGAACAGGCTTGGAAACAATCAGGACAGGAAAAATGTCAAACCAGAAAAGTTAGCAGAAGTGCCAATGAGGAAAGGGGAATGTACAGCAGCCTTTGCGGTTAAGCTACTTTAAGCGTTTAAGACATACAGTGGTTCCCCTGACATCACGACTGAGGATGTTGGCTATAAATTTACTTTAACCAAAAAGTGATCCCGAGACTCATTCTGCCATAGATATGATTGTGACTCATCTCTCAGACTAATTGGCAACACAGCGGTAAAAGCTTCAGTAGAAGCAATCCAGTGGGGGTTATAATGTCCTATGCATGTGGAGAAGAGGGTCACACCGCAAGACAGAAGGGGGAGACATCAAGGCATTGTCTGTCATTCATGTGGAAAAGAGGGACACATAGCAAGGAACTGCAAGGACAATAGATCAGAAAAGCAGAACTTTGTTTGTTTTTCATGTCGAAAGAGGGGACACAAAGCTAGAAGGTGTAACTCTTCACAGACAAGAACAAAAAGCTATCGAGATCTGCTGAAGAAAGTACAGTTTACAGATGGCATTGCCTCAAGACAAAAGACCCAAAGAGGAAGCCATTAACACCTGACCAGACGAATCACTGCTTGAAGAGAATGACTGTAACTCAATCAAAAGCAGCTGATAAATTGGAATTCCAAATGATATTGATAGTAGCACACATTGACAATATGTGATCTTTCCAAAAAATTAAATTGTGTTGATGTTGATGCATGTTAGATGTATGAAGATTCTTGTGAGGAAAAGGATTTTTTTGTGAGGAAGGCCAAATTGCAATGGAACCTGTGGGTCCAGAGATGTGGACACGGGTTTACCACAGAACACTGGATGATCCAACAAGGAAAAATTCAGACGGCCACCACACAAAAGATTTCTACAGACCATCCATAGATTAGAGATCCACAAGCCCAGAGATTCACCTTGAGCGATTGACTGATGAAAGTAAATAGACCACAACCGATGAAGACAAAGAAGAAAACAATTAGAGGCAAAACAAGCACTCCTCTTTGAAAGGTGCGACTCTGAGAAAGAAAGTTGATGTGATGCTATGTATGGCTTCATAGCATCACTGTAAGAAACACTCTTATTAACAGAAATAAAAAAACAAGAGGAATTTGTTTTCTCACCCCAAAACACTCCTTATCAAGCCTGTCAATAGCTTTCAAAGAGTTTTGTGTCTACTGATCCTAATGAGACAGTTTGCCTCAAATTCATTATGTAATTTCCTGATCAGCCATGGAGCCAAACGTATCCTGTTATTCATACTTTCTTGGAATATTCTCTCCACCCTCATAGACACAAAGCACACAGAATTTTAATGTTTTTATATATTTTTATGGATTTTAAATCTGTCTGAGCATGTGATCATACACACAAACACAAACACACAGACGCGGACTTTACTCTCACTGTACATTTTATTATGTCTTTACAATGTATTGTTGTTATCTCCATATACAAAGAAAAGAGGCCAGTTAATTAGTAGGGATAATGGGGGTCGGAATGTTTTATTTCTTGGTTTCCTCCTCCTTAGACAGAGTCTTGATGATCTCCTCCTTCTTGGCCTGCAGACGCTCCTCTCGGCGCTTGCGCGCCTCGCGCGTCTTTGTGCGACGGGCCTCTGCCTGGTCACTGAGGGGAGAGAGGGGAGGGGGGGGAGAGGAGAGAAGAGGACGAATGGATGAGAGAGAGAAGAGATAATGAAAAAATAAAAGGGACCACTTGAGTATTTATATGTGCTACACTGCAACTGAAGTTTTTTTTAGGGGGCACTTAATGGCCATCTTTACACCAGTTATTTTAACCCTTCTTCACCAAATGTAGATGTAACGGCTGATATCCAGCTGAAGGACCCTACAGTGAAAAACTATTTATATAAAAACACTTGAGTGTACTCCAGCCGTGTTGGAATGGACGTTTAAGCATTGAAAGGACTCTTACGACAGGAGCTTCTTGCGGGCCTTGTCCGCCTTGAGTTTGTGGATGTGCTCCATGAGGATGCGCTTGTTCTTGAACACGTTTCCTTTCGCTTTCAGGTAAAGGCTATGGTACCTGCACAGGAAGAGCAGAGCAAAACAAAACAAAAAAAAGCATGAGAACACCAAGCACTTGAGAAACCCACACCTTAACAAACCCTGAACTCCACACACGATTCCTCTCATCAAGATGTACCGTACCCCCCCCCCCCCCACACACACACACAGGAAGAAGCACTGCTCACAGCTACTTCTACTCCGCTGCATACCTCCTCACCTACCAAGGAGGACCGTCACCACTAGAGGGAGCAGTGAAGTCTAGTAGGTCCACACTGGACTAGAATTGGTGGCTGAGATGGCTTCTTCTCCTGTCTTTTCTAGCCTTGCCCAGTGAATATGATGAGTGGCATAGAGGAAGGCAGTGGGAACTGAAGAATTTAGTCAGCTGAACTGTTTCAGTGTCAGTAAGATATACTGACTAATAGTGACTCATGGGAGGTCCGAGAGGTTAAAACAAAACCCTGACAATTAAATGCAAGACTTTCCACCAGTGCCACATAACCGTATATGAAACAGGCTAGAAATGTTTTTCTACATCCACTGGACTTAAACAAGTCTATATAATAAAATGCATATAGTGAGATTTCTTTGGTTTGAGATTATACCATACTTTGTCTATGGTATGACAGGCCTGGTTGTTTATATTTTGGCAGTAGAGTGCCCCCCTTTGGACATGTAGGAGGACTACAACTGAGCATACAGCAAGCCACTCACATGTGCCTGTCAATCTTCTTAGACTCTCTGTATCGTCGTAGCAACCGGCGCAGGATTCTCATTCGTCTCATCCAGCAGAGCTTCTCAGGCATACGGGCATTGGCTGTACCCTTCCTCTTACCTGTGCAATCAGTCAATCAGTAATCAGCATCACTGTAGAATACACTCTAATAAACACTTACAAAGAAAATGTAATCTTTACAATACAGGACAAATGTGACAAATTCAGACAATTATATGATGAGCCATCATTAACATAATTTTCTGCTTCATTGCTCTGCTTATCCTTATGAGGACACTGTATACTCACTAAGCTGTTCTACAACCAATACTTGGAATGCTGGCTCTCTTCATTTTTATCCACTATTAATTCTGTATATTTCATGTATATACCTTCTTCTATCTTCGTTTGGAATCATGTATGGATCAAGTACATATGCTGCACGTGTGCTAATATGTTTTATCCTCTGATACGTGCATGAATCCATCTGCTTGCTCCTGATTCTCTCTTCTCCTTTTCTTCCCTTCTGCACTTCTCCCCCGACTCCCTTTTATATCTCTATCTTTCTACCCGGCTCCCCTTTGAAACTGAGGTTCTCTTCAAGGTTTCTTTCTGTTAAAAGGACGGTTTTTTTTTTTTGCTATTGGCACTATATAAATAATCTAATTTAATTTGAATTATGTTACTGATGATCATTAGCGACTATCTGGCAAATCTGAGAATACAATAATATAAATCATCGCTCCTCTGCTGGATTTGGATGTTTCCACTCTTGTATGACATGCTGAATAAATACTCCAAGTTCATCCAGCCTCATGGTGGCACATATAGGTCACTTCAATTTGAGAATAACCACCTGGAGACAACTCGTCAAATTCTTAGAAGTGAATAGGGAAAAAGCCTGTTCCTCTGTCACTGGCTAGGCTATGCTCATGGACTACACCCAACATGTGTCACTGGGCTAGTTTTCGAAATTTCAAACTGTGTTAACTGTGTAGTCTTTCACACCCACGTTTAAGCCAAATTCCTGTACATATACATCTGAACCTGCCACTGCAGAGTTCATCAGAGAGGATGCATGGACCTGACACTCCCTTGCTGCCACTCACCGATGCCCATGTGACGGCCTTTGCGCCGTGCCAGTGTGTTCTTGCGGCAGCGAGCCCGCGAGTGGACCGTCACCGGCTTCTTGATGATCAGACCATCCTTCACTAGCTTACGGATCTGCTGACCTGAAGGGGGATAGATGAGGAGAAGGTTAGGATGGTATGGTAAGACTGACCACTGGGGTGAATTAAATAAATACAAATAAAATGGGCTGGAGTGGTGGGAAGACTGAAGGGGAAATTATAATGATGAGCCCATACACTTGAATAAAACTATTTGTACAGGGATGCACCCTCGATCTTCTTTACAAGGACCAATTTGAGGTGGATATTTCATGGTAACATTATACAATGGAGCATTTTACAAACGGACCGGACAGAACAGGACAGGTCAGGTGAGTAGATACAAATACTAGAGAAAGGGACGTGCACAGGGGGGGGGGGGGGGGGGGGGGTTACGAGAGTTGAATGCAGAGACTACGTGTAGTTACTGTACTGAACCAGGTCACTGGAAGATAAATTGTCCAATTTTGATTGAGTGGAATAAAATGAAAGGTGACGGGTGCAGATTGGGCCTCTGCTCATTTTCTATTCCTGTTGCACGTTCAAGGGTGACTTAGTTCACTGCAGCGAAAAGTTTGGATCGTGAAAAATGCACATTGTCCGTCGATAACTATTTGGGAAACATGAAAGGTGATAAGCACAAGGAAACATCTGTGTCCGATGTTGCGAATTATGCTCCGTTTGTCACAGAGGGGTTTGTCTCGTTGGTCGGAGACTCTCGTTAAGTTCCGGTAAAGATCCTGCGTGATACTGGCGCATCGGAAAGTTTAATTTGCCAATCTGTCTTGCCTTTCTCCGCTGATTCGGATACGGGGAGTTGTGTGTTAATTCGGGGAATTGGCCTTCAGTCATTTCAAGTGCCGTTGCACAGAATTCAGTTGTTTTCTGGTTTTGTGAATGGTGAAGTAACCATTGCAGTGCGTCCATCTCTGCCAATAGATGGAATTGATCTGATCGTGGGGAATAATTTAGGTTGTGATTGTGTTTTTCCGGATCAGGTATCACCTCTGTCTGTAGTTAAGACTGATGCTACACCGCCATCTGAGCCAGATAAGTGTATGAAAGATTTTCCAAAGGTTGTCACGCGCGAAATGGCCTGCGCGCAGGCTGCTCAACCGACTGAGGTATCTAAGAACACGTCTGCTCAGGTGTTTATACCCCAGTTTCCAGCACCATTCTCTCGTCATGACTTTGCTGTGGCTCAGAAAAACGACCAGAGTTTACAGAAATATTTTGCCTTGACTGCAGATGACAAAAAGTTGGATCATGGTTACTTTGTGCTGGATGGTTTGTTGTTTAGAAGGTGGTCCCGACTGCTGATACTGAGGTGGCAGATCAGGTCATGCAGGTTGTGATGCCTGAAAAGTTTTGCGAAGTAGCACTGAAAACAGCTCAAAAGAAAATGAAGAGAAAGTATGATCTGAAAGCAGAAGCTCGTGTCTTTAAAAGAAAAAAGGCCCTTGTCCTTATCTGGGCGCTCCAACATTCCAATGTTGGTGGTGCGGTGCACCCTGTGGTGGTCTTCTCCGACCACAACCCCCTTACTTTCCTTTCCTCACTGCAGAATACAAACCAGCGGGCACAAAAAGCGGGCACTCTTTCTTCAACTGTATGGACTGTCTTTTAGGCACATAAAGGGGTCTGGGAACGTCATGGCTGATTCTTTGTCGCGGGTTCTTGATGAGTGTTAGGGGTGTCTGTTTTTTTCTCCTGTCTCCTGTCTTTCCATTCCTTAAAATTGCTATCCTAGCACCAGGATCTGCTGGGTGGGAGGATTAGGAGGCTGTGGGTGAGAATGGTCATTTCCGCTGGTGGTTGGTTGTTTGAGTGTGTGGGTGAAGGGTGTTGTGAGTGTTAGTTAACTAGTCTTTCAGGATAATGGGTTTAGTCACTATTGTATTCTTTTTTTGGGTGAAGTTTGTTTTGGGAATTGATGTTGAGTCTTCTACAGAGTCCCATAAATGGGTCTCTGTCTTGTGGGGGGAGTGGTCACGCCCGGCTTGGCCGTGCTGGGTCTGCCTC
The DNA here is from genome assembly GCF_900700415.2 of Clupea harengus. Lineage (NCBI taxonomy): Eukaryota > Metazoa > Chordata > Actinopteri > Clupeiformes > Clupeidae > Clupea > Clupea harengus. Next base: position 10,095,971 of record NC_045152.1, on the reverse strand, counting down.
ACTCAAACCCTGGTTAATAAGACTTTGGGCTGTCTCTCTCCCTCCGGTCTACAGGGGGAGCTGTCTGGTCTGGCCAACGTGGCTAGATGGCAGCTGATTGGCGGGGACATTTAAAAAAGAGTTCCTGATGGAGTTTGGTCTGTCTGATCTTCTCGGCTCGCTCAGTGCCTGCAGCTACTGGGATTGGCTGCAGTACCTTTTCCTCAGTCCCCTCTTCTATCCATTTTACCACTACACATACACTATACTGATCTGCACAACATTGATATTTTTTTCTTGCCTCCCATTGACTGACTTTTTGTAAGTATTTGATTTGGTTACTTAAATAAACTATATTTTGATATTAACCTTAACTCTGTGTGGTCTCCCCATTGAGCCATGTGGACGTAACACCGGATATGAGATGAAAGGACCATGCTAGAAAGTACAGGGATAAAGAGCCATGCTAAATAATAGTAATCTTAAAAAAAAGTATAGGCTATTTTAGAGATCCTTTCAGAGATCTTGCCTGAGCGCAACAAAAATGACATACCACTGCTTCTAGTGGGCATTATAATAGTAATGACAATGGTAATAACAATAATATATAATTGGACAGATGATGAGCCAAGTACATCAACTGCAGACATTCAGCTCAGAGCAATGACCCTTCAAAATTCCTGTGCACGTCCCTGACTAGAGGAACAGTATGCATGAAATAAAGAGCAAAGACGGTTTTCTTACGGGAATTTGCATTGGCGATTTCGTTGGTCTCGTTGGGATCCAGCCATACCTTCTTCTTGCCACAGCGCAAGACGCTGGACGCCAAGCGCTTTTGGAGCCTGAGCATGCTGGAAAATAGAGCGAGAAAAAGACCGTTATAGAAGTCATGCTTGTTCTTGCGTTCATCCTAACCAGCAGTTTATCATCAATGGATATAAGCTAGGACCCACCTATTCTTATTCACGTAGACCTCCTATAAGGATAGTGTTGTCTACATTATTTAGAATTCACATTCGACACTAATTTAGCTTTATTAATAAGCGGATGAAGTACACAATGAGGAACAACAATGTGAGGCACAGACAGACAGTCATGAGCAGCAACACATCCCCTACTGGCTATCGACAGCTTCATAACGTGACACATTAGGTAACGTTAGTTAACGTAGGTTTACTGGCTAAACCGCTCTCAACTGCATGCAGGTGTTAGCATGCTGAATACAACAATCACACAGGGGCGATAGGTCTGTGAATTTGTCGTTCGAAAGTTGGCGCCCTGAGCAACTGCATATTCTTCTCTGCGTCGTGCATTTTAGTGCGACAGATCATCTTTGGCCTCATAGCCAGTTCAACATGGCGTCCATGTTAGCTGACTTTGTAGCACAGAACAAAATTTACATGGTATAGTTCTCTTTCCCGTTCCATTGAATCTGTCTGACAACCACAAGCAATAACCCGCATATTTATCCGTAACCTTAATGACAGATTTTTGAAATTCGAATCAAAATTAAAGGTATATTTTAGGAGACTTCCTTACCTCATGGCTACGGGTGTGAGTGCGGAATCGAAATAGACTGACGTGCTGGGTAATAACAGTACAACAGTTAGGGGTATGTAAGGTGCAAGCTATAGTCATTTTCATTGCAAATAACTATAACTTATTTTGTATGAGTGCTACTTTATGTATTATGTAGATACATTACTATAAGTATTTAATAATGATGTCGATGGTGAGGTATAATGTCATTTTTAAAAGATGTAAACCAAACATATTACACCTCTGTAAAAAAATAGTGGTATATCCCAAAAGGTTTTACTGATGGCGTCAAGAGGCCTCTCGATGGCGTAGGTTTTAAATATCATTACCCAGAATCGCCACATGTGGGTGCTGTTTCAACCGAATCGTCATCCTCACTGTTCTAGGATGCTCTCGCAACACTTTTCAGTGGCTTCTGTGAATTACGCACCTGTTGAATTTGGAAGAACTTCCAGCTGATTCGCTCTCATAGACGCTTATTATGAAGGCAGTTGTTGCTTTTAAAACGATGTACTTTAGCAACTGTGTGAGTCTTGTAATAATTCGTTGTATACAACTATGTTTATGGGCCTATTTGTGAAGAGCCAATTGCCGCTGATAAAATGAACCCATACATTAACCCATACAGTGATTTTAAACAGTGTGGTCCTCAGCACTCTCTAATCTCTCATACGTAGCCTTGAATATGCAACCTACAACCTAGTACAGCCAAACAGGGTGCATTTCCGCGACTGCCTTCATCTAAGAAATGAACCATTCAAAATGTAACTTTGGCAATGTATTCAATTGTATTATGAGGGTGGGTGGTTGGTTTTGATAGTGAAGTAGTCTACGGATTCTGCTCATCCAGGCATACGCTTTAATTTCCTCCCTCCTTGCCCAATCTCGACGGGAAGAGCCCGGAAGACCCGCCGTGGTCACCAACGATTGTTCGATTAGGTTTTGGAGGCGGTGCCATCTTTTTGAGGCGTGGCCCTACGCTTAGCAGCTGGAATCACGAGCATACTGTATTGTCTGAGAGAGGTGGATAGGGCTGCTACGGGAGACTGAAGAACAGCTGCGAGACGATAAAAACGTCAGGAGAAAAGACAGAAAGGAAAACCAAGAAAAAAGCGACCGTCATTTCCTCCAACGATGTGTAGGCTACAGTGATACATGTAGATTATATATGAACAATAATAACCAGAGTTGAAAGGTAAAATCAATGGTCCAGAAAAGTAGTATGTCCAGGACACCTTCCACTTCAACCACGGAGATTCAAATGGACATGTTCGACCATCACGGTTCGCACGCACAGGTAGGATAAAAGATCAACGCGCGTACACACAGAGAGACAGTCTACACACATTCACACACACCCAAACACAAGATAGCGGGAAAGGTAAAAAAAAGAATCCTTGGACAGCCTGTTGAACCCGTTGTCCCGCTGTTGTTGCTGTTTTTAAAGGGTAGAAGGTGATGATGTTTTTTTGTGTGGATGTTGTGTTGGAGACAAATGGAAAGGATGCAGCCTAGCCCAACCAGCTGCTTAGACACTTAGAAACGCACTGGAATAGCCTACATAAATTCAAGTGTGATACATAACGAACCTTTGCCATTTAAAACATTGGCAATGCTTCCAGGAAAAAATGCCAACTGTTGGTTATAGAAAACTAGTAATTCTGTTTGCTCGCCCAGGACTGTTTCTTAATCAACATTTGCCACCGTGATCAGATTTTCCAAGGAATATCTTGCGTTTCTCTTTAGTGTCAATGTGTTCTCTTTGCTCCTGGTCTTGATTATGAAAATTATTTAAGTTCAAGTTTTTAAGCCTACTGCATGGCAAAACTAAAGTTATCTGTTAGGATGTTGTAGCCCAAAAAATGAGAAATGTATGTTGTGTAAGCTAATCACACTTGAGTTATAATTGAAGAGTTATAGTTGCTATATGTCTCTTTATCAAGTGGTTTATATGTTCTTCTACTGTTTTATCAAAGTAAAAATACAGCTGAAGCTATATTGCTTATTGAGAGGTGTTTAAAGAACAGTTTACAGGTGTGTCACAGTTGTGGAGACCTGGGATGGGAAAGGTGTTTTGGATGAGGTCAAGGAGTATTTGGAGGTCTTGCTGCATCAGCTAAGGATATATATATTTGCTTTGTGTTTGCTCTCCACAAGTTCACTTCACTCCTGGAAGTACAGAGAGAGAGAGAGGGAGTGAGAGAGTAAGTGATGGAAATTTGTTAAATGTATTCTTTATCATCAGTCAAAGCTCCAGTTGGTTTGTTGGTCCAGCCTTTGCTTCCTTCTGATCCTCAGCTCTAAATTTAGCCAGTGCAGAAGTAATGTGGAGCTGCGATGAAGGTGTTCACAGTACATCGAGGTGTGGCCTTCTTATCTCTACTGTTGCATGGCGTTTATGTAATGATTTTTATGTAATTTCCTTTCAAAGTGTTTGAGTGAGTGAGTGAGTGTGACCTACGCTGCTCAGAGTATGGTCCTCTCTATAGATAGATCTGAGGGGGCGGATATGATGCTGATATCACTGCTCATGTGGGTTTTAAGTGCATTTTTTATTTGGTAGAGTGCGGGATATAGAGATAGACAGAGAGAGATGGGATGGGACTGTGTGTGTGTGTGTGTGTGTGTGTGTGTGTGTGTGTGTGTGTGTGTGTGTGTGCGTGTGCGTGTGCGTGTGTGTGTTTGTGTGTACATTTGTGTACATGCTGCCACAACCCTGTTGCGTGGGTTTTGATTGGTCATTCGATCGACCAGGAAAGAATGATGATAAAAAAGAAGCAGAGGGAACTGAACAGAACACACCCACACAGAGACCGGGGCCTTGTTCAAGAAGCCTCAACCTTCTTCACCACTTCAAACATGAGTCATCTGACAGTTGGGAGCAGTGCGGCTCAAAGAAGAAACTCACCATGTAGGCATGTTCTCAGTGTAGCCTGGGTTGACCCTTTGACTGAACTGGATGACTAAATGTGTTAATGACATGTAAAGACATCCAGTCTTTACGGTTTTGGTTATGAATGCAGAGAACACATACCTTAGCTATTGCTCACTCTCTCACAGTCTTGGTCTTCTCGTGAGAACTGCAGTATGACTAAGTCCACTCAGAGTGGCCATACGGGCCAGAGCGGACGCAGCCAGGAAGAGCGGGCCTCTGTGGAAATGCACAAGGGCCGCCCACCTTGCCTGTCAGTGCCAAGAGCATGCGGTGCATGCCTCATATCTGGTCCACCCATCTCACCCTCTCGTTTAATTTCTCTCCCGTATTATCTCATCTAATAATTTGTTTTGTCCCATCTCATCTCTCTCTGGTCTCATCACAGACTCGCTCTGGTCTCATCACAGACTCTCTCTGGTCTCATCACATACTCTCTCTGGTCTCATCACAGACTCTCTCTGGTCTCATCTCTCTCTGGTCTCATCACAGACTCTCTCTGGTCTCATCACAGACTCTCTCTGGTCTCATCACATACTCTCTCTGGTCTCATCACATACTCTCTCTGGTCTCATCTAATTTCTTTTGTCTCATCTCATCTCTGTCTGGTCTCATCTCATCTCTCTCTGGTCTCATCACAGACTCTCTCTGGTCTCATCACATACTCTCTCTGGTCTCATCACATACTCTCTCTGGTCTCATCTCATCTCATCTCTCTCTTGGCTCATCACACTCTCTTTCTCTGTCCCTCTCTCTCTCTGTCTCTCTCTCTCTCTCATCTCATCTCATCTCTCTCTCTCTCTCATCTCATCTCATCTCATCTCATCTCATCTCACTTCCCTTCCCTTGTCTTTCTCTCCGTCTCTCACTCCTGACCTCTCATGGATGTACTCTTGTGTGTGTGTGTGTGTGTGTGTTTATGTGTTTATGCTGAGTTACCCAAAGGTTAAAGGCAGAGTGGTCAGAAACAGTACTAGACTGTGATTAGTATGTGTGGTGTGAGTCTCTTGCTATTGTAACATACCCCTGAGGATTGGCAGGAGGTCAGTAAAATAAATAGATTTTTGATTTGTGGAATTCATTTAAAGGTCCTATATGGATACTGCATCAAATCAATGTGAAGCAACAATTATTCATGAGTTTCCTTGTGAAACTACAGACCACATAGCCCAACATTAGAAAGAAATAGACTTACAATACATTTTTTAATTCTTTATTTGTATTTAGCCAGACGTTGTAATGTTGGTTCATGTATTAAGCGTAAAGTCACATTGTTAATATGTGCTTAATAATAGCAATTGGGCTGTTTTTCAGCACCACGGTCAGCTCCAGTGTCTTGTCTATGGTGTGGTGGTGTCACACCAAGGTAATGCGGTGCTTGAAACAGCCCAATGGTCCATTCGCATTACAAATGATTTCCTGACCACAGTCACTGTATTAGATTAGCTACCAGTTACCATACAAAAATGATCTGCAGTGGAATAAATCTAATCATCCTGAGGCTTGTGTTGTTTACTTTAAAATAAAATGTTTGTTTTTCTTTTGTTTTTCTTGACATCAGTCATTGATTTGGAGTCGTTTTGGTTTAGTGATGAGCTTTGGATTTGGCATGACGTGGAATCAGTTGCCCAGTGAAACATAAGTGAAAATGTATTTACAACTGAGGTGAGGGTGAAACAGTCTGGGTTTTCCATCAGCATGTATTTAAACAGAAAGACCATAATCAGTCAGGACTCACCTTGCTGCTTGTACTCTGGCTGCCTGTAGTTTGAGCTAATACAGTATAATGCAGACAGGAAGACAGATGCAGACAGGTCTCTGAGTTTCTAGTAGCAGCAGGACTATCTTGTGAGCCATCAAAGTCCCAGCCCATATTCTTTATCAGCGTGTCTGAGTATTACTGTCTCCAGGTAAGTAATGGCCGACACAGAGGGGCTTTTGTGACAAGAGTGACAATAAATCAAGCCATCCACGGGAGCATTCTCCTTCAGCTGAGCTAGACTCACACACCCGCCCCTTAGTTGCGCTCTGAGGTTCCAGTGGTTCGTGAGTGTGTGTAAATAGGTGTGGGTCCCTGTCTTAGGGCACAGTTCAATGCTTGTTATTTCATTGGCGCGAATGTTATGGTGACCGCTTTCTCAGAAATGTTGTGCTAAAATCTCTGCGGGTGATTTTGAGAGGGAGACAGGGAGATGGTTTTGAAATGCCTCTTGGGGGTATCAAAAATGATCTGAATAATATTTTGCAAATAGAGAGATTTTGCTTAAAATCAATCTTTTTCATTGTCCTCTTTCCCAGGTCAGCTCTGCCTGTTTATGGCTCCTCTTAATTTGTCAGTTAACTGTCAACAGGAAGTCTCTCATCTCCATGACGAAATCCTTTTGGTCTTAAGGGCCGGGCATTCCCGAAAAGACAAATTTTGCTCGTTTGAATTATCGGTGTTTGATTTGGTTTATGTGAGGTCTGTTTTTGAGGGTGTGGCTGTGCATGTATCTTTTAAGTAGAAGAGAGTGAAAAACAAAAAGACAGAAATTGTGTGTGTGTGTGTGTGTGTGTCATATTAAACTGCCAGCTGCATCAGTTCTTGATTGTCACCAAACCCAATTAGACCTGTGCTTGTTTCCATGGTGACCAGGCCTGGCGCCCACTAATGCCACAGTGGACCTCATCCAGGGCAGCCAGACCGCTGGCGAGGGCACAGCCAAGCACATAACATGGTTACAGTATAATCTCTGAGACTGTACTCATCATGGGTGATGTCTGACGCTGCCATATCTTATGTGTGTGTTTGGATGTGGTGTTGCAAGAGGTCTGTATATTCCATGGTGTACATCATTACTGTAGGACTGGGTGATAAATCAATTCAAAGAGGTAGTGTTAAATGTGATTTTTGAGCCGTGAACTTGGTATGATTGTACTGTGATGAAACACATCAATGCTGAGTGTTAATATTGACAAAACTACCATTTTTATAAAAATCGGCATTTTATGGGTTGAAAATGGTTCAACACACCACCTCCCCCAGCCCCTGCCCCTGAGTGTCAATCTCATTTTAATTTGCTGATCCAGACCTTTTTAGGCCATATTCCCCAGCCCTACATTGAAATGCAGGTATTTTAAAGCCTCTCTCATTAACCACAATCTTTATTTTTTTGCAATATGTGGGTCTGGCCAGGCGTGGACCAGGTCAGAAATCAAACTGTACCAAAGACAGGTTTGATGAATGAACGCTTTACGAATATTACGAATATGTGCTGCATTGAAACTGGTTTTCAGTCTAGAGCAATTTACTGCACACACCACCCACTCAACCGTTGGACCAGCAGCCGTTATGCATTCATATTCACTCTTCATTCCATCACCGAACAGTAGCTTTAATCAAAAGTAACTTAGCAACCAGTACGAATCTATAGTACAGAGTTGCCAAAAGCCACACAATGGAGTTCTCACAGGAGATGAGATGACTGAATGTGCTTGCTAGAGGGGAAGACAAAAAAAAAGGCTGAAACTGCCTCAGGGGCGTGAAACAGCTTGCGTAGTCTTTGGGAAACAGAGGTTTGGAATTTGACATCCCTATGTTGAGGGCGATATGCTGAAAGGATTAACATGGTCTAACTAACTAGTGCTCATAACATTCCTATTTGCATCATCCTCTAATGATTCTAACCCTTCTTCTCTCTCTCTCTCCCTATGTTCTCCTGCTCTGTCCATCTTTTTCATACAGGGGAAGTATGCAAAGAGAAAGAGTCGCTTCAAACGCTCCGATGGCAGCACCTCCTCAGACACCACCTCTAACAGCTTTGTCAGGCAGGTAAGAAAATAACACACACACACACACACACACACACACACACACACACACACACACACACACACACACACACACAGGACAAAGAGAAAGGGAGAGGGGAAACATGACTGCTAATGGCCTACGCAAATAACAAGTGGAGGACCGTTAGCAGCTTTCAACGCATGAGTCAGTATCCTTGTTAAGCATTATCACTCAATTATCACAAATGAGGAAACTAGAAGCAGGAAGCACTCACTCACAAAACACAACACAGAGCACCTCATGAACTACATATTATGCTGCAATGAACATTTCACAGCCTGACGTGCCAGCAGTGAAACATATTAATCAACATCATCTCAGGAAGCAATTAGATCCAAACAGGGGATAATGTTCTGCAGGGGAAATCATGCATTCCTTTCCTTTTGTCTTTTAATGAACTCTCTGATCAGAGCCCACATTCCGACCAGGTGGACATGTGCCTTCACAGAAGAGGCTCCCTGATTATCTCGCTCTATTTCTCTGTCAATACTGCCACGTGAGAGAGAGCAGGGGAGGGCGGAAGCGTGTGGCGTAGATATATAGATAGGAGCTTCCTGATGCATGATATTCCTTCATAAACCAGGAAGTCGTGTCCCAGTTCATTTCACGAGGGTCTTTATGGAAGTTTTCATATGTGCTGCTGCATTTGGTTTTGGTATGTGGGTTATGGCTCGAATAGCTTCTTGAAAAGAGTGGAGAGCTCTAAAGGTTCTAAATGAATGCTGCAAGGCCAATGTTGAGAGACTGAGACAGAGTTCACAGGAGAAGAGAGACGTTTGTGTTCATAGGCTAAATGCATTATGGGAATGTATAGGGAGGACTTTGGGATTATAAAGTGTATATAATATAATACACTTTATATGTATATAATGAACGATATAAGAAGGTTGAGATGTATTACATAGGAAGGGGGGGTAATATCAGAGGTGTGGCTGGCTGGTTTACAAGGAAAGGATAGAAGTGGGTTTTGTATGTTCAGTCCTGTGGGATCCACAGTAGTCCGTTCCCCAGTTGAGATTGTCACCCCAGATGCATGCCCCTTGTGTTGACGTGGCATTTGGAAAAGGATGCCTGTGCCACACCGAAACATGTCCTTCCTTCTCACTGTCTCCCATCCTCACCCCTGCTGCCTGACATTTACCCGCTCCGCAATGGGTGCCACGTTAAAATGCCTCCCCCTGCGCTTCAGAACACAGGGATTTTAAACCCTGCAACGAGCTTTAAAGGTTATTGCCCCTCCTAACAGGCGCTCATGCAGATTAGCCAGAGGGCAGCTGCTTTAGGTGTAGCCTGGCCACAGGTGTTTCCACAGATTAGTCCTGCGGTTTCCTCTGGCGCTGCGGCGGGAGCAGTGTCTCATGTTGCAACAGAGCCAACATGGCTGACTTCGGGAGATTTAGTCCTTCATCGCTCCCTTTCAGAAATAACACACACAAGCAAGGAAAAAATTATAATTTACTGTTCATGAATCTTGTTATTGATAATTTACTTGATACTTACCAATAATTACTGATTATCTTTATAAATATTATAGAAATCTCAGGCTTTCTTTGTTCCTGTGTTTTAGTGTTGGCTTTTGTAAGAAGATTGGTTTTTGAGGAATGTGGTCATATTTGTGTTCTGCTGTGTTTCTGTAAGAGTGTGTCTGCCTACTCAGAAAGCTCAACATCCAACAAGCTGTATGAATCTCTGTCTCACACACACCTACGCATGACCATCTAAACACACACACACACACACACACACACACACACACACACACACACACACACAAACATACAAACATACACACACGCACATACCCACACGCACATACACACATGCACGCAAAGTGGAGCCAGCATATTGGCCTGGTTTCCATGGTGACAGGGCCCCTGAATGTTCCCATGCCATACAGCACAGGAGGAAAGGGCGAGGTGTGTGTGTGTATGTATGTATGTGTGTGTGTGTGTGTGTGTGTGTGTGTGTGTGTGTGTGTGTGTGTGTGTCTGCGTGCGTGTGAGAGTGAGAGTGAGAGTGAGAGAGAGAGAGAAAAATCCGATATGAAGAAAGGAAACTACAATGAGTGAGATTGGATGAGAAAAATATTATATAAATAGAAGAAAATACAGAAGGAGAGCTGGAAGGAAAAACAGAAAATTAGCATTTCTGTTTACTTCCTGTCTCTCGACCTTTTAGAGGCCCTTAGCATTAATTCTACACACACTACCCTTGCACGCGTCCATACACACACCAAACACAATCTCCTATTATCTCTCCCTTTCTCTTTCTCGCTCGCTCTCTCTCTCTCTCTCTCTCTCTTTCTCTCTCTCTCTCTATCTGTGTCTGTCACACACACACACACACACACACACACACACACACACACACACACACACACACACGCAAACAAACATACACAGTCAGTAAAACATGTTGGAACTGGTAAAGCATAGTCCATTTACAGTGTGAGTCAACAGCAACAGTGTTGAGTAACTAGGAAAGTGAATGCATGCTGTAGCATTTCAAGTGAATCCAACTCCTCCTGCAGAGCACTGCGGTTTCTGGATGTTTGTTTACACACACATTGAAAAGCAGCACAGATCTGATTGTGTTTGTTTACGATAAGATTATAATTTGCCCCTCATTTTGTGCACAAGAGCCAGAAGGCCTCTTGATGAAATAGGCAAATAAATACATTCCACCATTCCGGGAAATAATCCCTAGTTCCAAGGCAGATAAACATCAATGGAAATATATTCAAACGCGCTGTTTTCTGATGTATTTCCAACAGCCATCATTATTGCCATTTCACCATATCTTTGAATTACCCATGTGGTTTCATGTTGGAGTTATGGATTCATCATCTTATGGGGCGTCGTTGTAAAAACAGCCCTGGGAAGGACAAGCAAGGCTTCAGAGAAATGCTGAGCACATGGGAATCACACCTCATTTCTCTCTTTGTTTTTCATCTCTCTGCGCTGTCTCCATGAGCTGTTTCTCTTCAGTTTGGCTTTTGCCAGGACATTTTACACATCCAGGCTCCTGGGTTTTTCTGCATTATATATTGGTTATTATACCACTTTCCCTCAGCCATTCGGTTTTATGCAACTGCTATCCAACATCCTTCAGGCTCCATGAGGCTCATTGCAACTGAAGCTTCACTCTCCATTTAAAGGCTTGCCACATTAGCATTTTGTTCAGTCCATTTACTGCGTCTCTGTGTGTGTGTGTGTGTGTGTGTGTGTGTGTGTGTGTGTGTGTGTGTGTGCATCCCTGTTTCGTTTTTACACACTGATAGAATATTGTGACTGGTAAATGCCACACACACATTGACTCATACGTCGGAGACAATCTGTTTCTCCTGGTGAGTGCTGGGGAGAGACAGGTCAGATGGAGTGGGATAGACAGGGTGGATGGAAATAGAAAGGATTGGAGATATATGTAAATAGGAAAGACATTGTAGCTAAGGGAGAGCGTGGTCATCCCACCCGGACTCGAACCCGGGTCTACAGGGTGCCAAACATGCACTCTGACCGCAACGCCAAAGAGCCAGGTTCAATGGCATGGCAGTCAGAGCACATACTCATCTGTAGTGACGATCACATCGTCACAGACATAGATAGGTAATATGGAGAGAGAGAGAGAGAGAGAGAGAGAGAGAGAGACAAACAGAGAGGGACTGAGAGAAGGACAGAAGGACTGAAAGAGAGGACTGACAGAGAGGGAGGCTGGTGCCCAGGGGCTTTGGTTGTCAGGGCGACAGGCTTGTGGGCAGGTGAGAGGTGGCCCTCTGGTGGTGGAGTAAGTTGGTGTTTACGTGTTTAACCTCCACCCTTACAGGGGGGAGTCCCTGGTGCACAGCTGCTGAGCATGTCTGTGTGTGTGAGTCTGTGTGTGTCCGTGTGTGTGTCTGTATGTGTGTCAGCTGAGATAGACATGTCTGTGTATGTGTGTGTGTGTATATGTATGTCTTTACATGTATGTGTATTACTGCCTGTTTGTCTTTAAATGTGTTTGAGGGAGTTTCTGTATGTGTTTGTGTGAGTATTTATTTGTGTGTGTGTGTGTGTGTGTGTGTGTGTGTGTGTGTGTGTGTGTGTGTGTGTGTGTGTGTGTGTGTGTGTGTGTGTGTGTGTGTGTGTGTGTGTGTGTGTGTGTGTGTGTGTCTCAATGTGGAAATGAATGTGTGGGCAGTCCTTTGGGAAATGGCCATCAGACAGCTTTTGGGAAATGGAGGTTGTTGGGATTCTTGTGTGCTTACCCTGGGGCTGCCTGTCCCTGCTGGGCTGACGGCTGCATTCCCCCCAGCCCCAGCCCCCCCAGCCCGCTGCTAAATATAAGAACCTGGACGCAGAGGGGGAGGAGGGGGACAGATCCCTACCCCCTCTAAATTTAACCCCGCGGCCTGCATACGTAGCACAAGTCCTGCAACCTGACCCCCCCCCCCCCCCCCCCTCCTCCTCTCTGCCTCCCTGTCCATCCCTCCCTCCCAGTCATTCTGCCCCTGTGCAGGGTTCAGGTTCTTAATGTGTGTGTGTGTGTAGGGTGGGAGGGTGGTTGAGGGTAGCAGAGCAAGCGTTCATTCTCACACTCATACTGTACACACTTATAGTACGGTTTCTCTCTCTCTCTTTCTCTCTCGTTCTCTCTCTCTCTCTGTCTGTCTCTCTTTTGCTGTCTTTTTTCTCACAGACATACGCACACAAGTACTGATACACACATTCACACACTAACACACACATACTTACACTGTACTGTGACACACATACGTTTACAGAGTGACACAAATACACCCTCATCGCTCTCTCTTCCTTTCTTACTCTCTCTCTCTCTCTCCCTCCCTCTCTCTCTCTTGCTCTCTCTCTCTCCCTCCCTCTCTCTCTCTCACTCCCCCCCCCCTCTCTCACTCACTCACTCACTCCCTCACCTAAACACACACACACACACACACACTTTTACTTTGTGTGGACTCCGTTGTCAGCCCCCGGCTTGCCGTGGCGAGGAGTGTGTGCCATGGAGATGATTCACAGACCCGTGGTAAGAAAGCTCTTAGAAAAAAAGTATATGGACTGCTGCATGTTCTGGCTTTCTGTTGAGTGCAGCACACTCTTTGGCACTCGAGTGTGTATACAGGGACAGGAGTTATGCCTTGCTTTGTTTACTAGGACGTTTACAAAAACTTGAAGTAGCCTGTTTCCTCTCTCTTTTTTCTCCTTCTCGCCTACTCTCTTTCTCTTCTCTGCCATCTCATGTGCTCTCTCTCTCTCCCTCTACTCTCTCTCTCTCTCCATTTTGGGCTGGGCAGCTGCCGAGAGCTGTTGAGTTTTAATTAGCCCTCCAGGGTAGCTCAGGGGGCCTGAGACTGCCCTCTCCCCAGGCTCGAAGCTCTCTCTTTGGGTTTGAAGATATCTGAGTGCTCCCCCTGTGCCTCAGGAGGTGATCCATGATCTTTGCTTGAAGACAATATGAACAATTTGCATTTGTATTTGTTGTTGTGATCTTAATTGCCGTTTTGGGAAAAGACTTTAGTTTTAGTTTAAACTTTGATTTTAGTTTTGTTTTAGATTTTATGTTTGTGAATTGTAATGGCTGTCTTGTGGTGGATGAGGAGTTGGCGAGAGGATCTTATATTTGGGGTTGCTGTCATCCTGTCGTGAAAAGAGTTGTATCAGATCATTTGTGTCAGATAATTAGAAAAACAGAGTGGGGCCACAGTATATCTCATATAGGACAGATTAGGACACGTATGTCTCCTAAAAATTTCAGTCATTTCATACAGTGTGACCCCTTTGTGGAACTGATTATTTTGTGAGATAAAGGTGTTAGGTGTTAAAATGAACACCAGTTTCTCTGGTGGACTTTGTTTTCAACGTGAGTTTGCAGTCAAGTCTGAAGTCAATTCAAGTCTGATATTCAGAGCTGATATCAAACATCAGAAATAGAAGCTCAAGACCATACTCTACTACTGAGACTCAGAGGGGATTCATGTTGTTTGTGTGTCCCTTTGTTCAGTCGCAGTTCGGAATAGTTTTAGATTGGCAGCTGCTCCGTGATTGGTTCTGTTGTGAGTGGCTGGGTAAGAATATGGATTATGGATTATGGATACACACACACACACACACACACACACACACACACACACACACACACACACACACACACACACACAAAACACACACACACACACACACACACACACCACACCACACACATATTCTCACAAACGGAGTTTGTGTTTCTGTTTTGGGTAGGTGTTTGCTTAAGGCATTGTTCCCACAGTACTGTTGCTAACATCAGGCTGCACTGCACCAAACCGCCTCTAAACCGCCTCTCACAACTCTCACAAAAACACAGAACATAAAACAGTCTCCCCATCCATCCCTTGCCAGTCTTTTTATGAGAAACATCAAGCATGCCTCCAAACACAACCCAACATCACTTGGCACCTCAACAATAAATGCCCCCAGCTTAACCTCAAACAGAATGGAGAACATGTGTGTGTGTGTGTGTGTGTGTGGGGGGGTGGTTTGGTTGCAGACTCTCTTCAGCGGTGGTTTTAGCACCACATTCTGGGGCGTATGGGCTGTGAAATAGTCTTTGTGGGAGCCCCCTGGCCGAATGGGTCTCTTTTCCATGCATTGGGACTACATAACCAGGTCAACACTTCTCAGGCACCCTCTGTACAGGGCCCCTAGTTATTTAGCTGAACCCACCTTAGCGTGTCTGGTCTGTGGTAATAGTTTCTTTATATTCAGCAACAGGAGGCTGGCTAGTGATTCAACCTCTACACTCAGCAGGTAATGACATTGGACAGCACAAGCACCTGTGCCAGCACACACACACACACACACAAACACACACACAACCATACATATATACATTGACATCTGATGACACAGTAAAAAACAAATGCTTCACACAAACCGATAAAGAGGCAATTTATTTTTTCACGTTATAAGGAAACATAGCCCTCTTTATTCTGTCATCTCATCTCTCCATCCCTCCACTCTCTCTCTCTCGCTCACTCTCCTTCTCTGTGTCTCTCTTCCGCTCTCATTGGCTTCGCAGGTGTGAACTCATCACTTACCTGATTGAACTGTAGAGAGGCAGTCAGCCACACAGAGAGATAATTATAGAGTCTCACCTACACTCACATGCAGGCACGCACACCTTCACTCTTACTTATACACACACACGCACACACACACACACGCACACACACAAACACACACACACACACACACACACACACACACACACACAAACACACACACACACACAGACAGCAGGCACAATACACTTTTCCTCTATTACACAGACATTTGTGTACATAACACCGTGGCTAAGAACCTTCCATTTCTTTTAATCAAATTTCATATAATACATACAGCAGGTTGTGTTAACTTATTGTCTGTGTGTGTGTGTGTGTGTGTGTGTGTGTGTGTGTGTGTGCGCGTGTGCATCCGTCATTATGTGTACACACTGTCCTGTGACTTTTTTCATCCCTTTGTTTCTCCTCTCCACCTTACCCACGCGTTTGTTACTCTCTCCTCTCTTTCCATCTTTTTCGTCTTTCTCTCTCTTTTCTTTCCATCTCCGACCGCAGCCACAGTAGCATCAGGTTTGCTTACTATGGCGCTGCTGGTGTCTGCCAAGCCACAGCCCATAATCTGACCGAAAGGGGCAGGGGGATGGCTTCGCTGAATTATATATCATATGCCTTGTGGGAGTTGTGCATCTTTGTCGGAAGGCAGCAAAGTGTGTGTTGCCTTGGCAACGGGGCGTGTTGGCCATACTGCTGCTACGCAACAAATGAGTCTGATGCAAGTTGGCTGGCGAATAATTGGTTTTACTTTCCCAACCATAGGTAATTTAGACAGGGAAATCAAAGTGTTAGCCTGATCCTTTTAATCAAGAGCAGTCTCCAGGTTCTGCAAGCGATAATCATTTCTTGTTGGATTTATCATGCAACGGTTTTTTTTTGGCAAACTTGACAAGGTCTTTTATAATCGAAGCGCCATTGTTATTCTCAGTCCCCCATCAACGATAGCAATTGATAAGCATGCATGTGTTAAACCTGTTTGTTTGTTGAGAGTCCAGTTCTATTGAACAATAAAGTAGAAGCAATTAAAGGAAGACAGCATGTCTATGTCATCTGAACATCTGATGATTGCTACAGGAATGACATGTTACATTTTTGAAACAACATGTTGATGAATTTCTAATATCGAGATTAACAGGTTGAAATATTCTGAAACAAGAATAGTATGGCCAGAGTTTATTAATAGCATCTAATCTTGCATACAAAGAGAGAGAACGAGAGAGAGAGAGAGAGAGAGAGAGAGAGAGAGAGAGAGAGAGAGAGAGAGAAAGAGAGAGAGAGAGTGCCTGGACTCAGCGCCTCACCTATGGTGAGTAGTCTTATCGGAGGAATGATTGCAGGCACACAGGATGAGTGGTGTAACAAAAGGAAAGAGGCCCAAGCATGTCAACACATCCAGAGGACTGACTGCTGATTGTGTTTGTTCAGCGCAGTGTGTGTGTGTGTGTGTGTGTGTGTGTGTGTGTGTGTGTGTGTGTGTGGGTGTGTGGGTGTGTGTGTGTGTCTGCAGGTGCTTGTGGGTGTGTGTGTGTGTGTGCGTGTGTTATGTTGATTGGCACAAGGATAATCTCCAACTCTGGTGTATAGTCACTTTCAGCTATACATGAAAAAAAGAAATCAACCAGCAACCATAACCACTGCCCTAATTATCTGCCAATGTTCCACCTCAACAGAAAACAGTCACTGGGCAACTTAATACTCCGCCCTGTATTGTTTGTCAAATGGACTAGGAGATTCAGGGATTGAGAGGGATGCGGAAATATCTCATCCCATCCTTTAACATATATTAAGCATATAGATTTACAGTTGAAATGTAAAGCTTGAGATGAAATGTCTGGCTGGCGGCAGAGTTGGATTGTGATCTCCTTGTCATGCATTGTCATAGTCATAGCTCCATGCCGTTCCATTTGGTGCCAAACATTTGTTTCTCTGTGTGTGTTTAAAAGGGTGTGTGAAAAAAAATGTATGTGTTTGTGTGAGTGAGTGTAAATTTGTCTTTCACAGTGATTTTTATTTTGCCATTTCTAACAGCGAATTCCACCATGGCTCATTCTCACCTCTATTTTAGAACTGGCTCTCACACCTTCTCTCTCTCTCTCTCTCTCTCTCTCACTCTTTCTCTCTCTCTCTCTCTCTCTCTCCTTCTCTCTCGCTCTCCTTCTCTCTCTATCTCCTTCTCTCTCTCTTTTCTCTCTCTCCTCTCTCTCTCTTTTCTCTCTCTCTCTCTCTCTCTCCTTATCTGTCTCTCTTTTTTCTCTCTTTCTCTCTCTCTCTCCCTCTCTCTCCCTCTTTCTCTCTCTCTCTCTTTGTGGTGACTCATTCTTCCACTCAGCTGTCCACATGCTTGTCTTCACCTCCCACAGAAAAAAGGATGTGTCTAACACCTGAAAACAAGGGCACAAAGACTCCAAAAGAGCATGGAACTGTAGAATGGTTATATAAATGTGATATATAATACTCGCCCAAACTTCAGAGAGGACCACTGTAAAGAACACTCATACTCCTGCTGTGTCAGTTGTTTTCTGTGTGTGTGTGTGTGTGTGTGTGTGTGTGTGTGTGTGTGTGTGTGTGTGTGTGTGTGTGTGTGTGTGTGTGTGTGTGTGTGTGTGTGTGCGTGTGTGTTCATTTGATGGCCCCTCTGAAGCAGACGAGTTTATTTAAGGGAGTATGTCTTCATGCCAGGTGCATTCTGCATACAAACGCACACACACTGAAACACACACACACATACACACACACACACACACACACACACACACAGATATATATATACAGGAAGGACATATGGCTCCTCGGCCATCCACAGATTGAACATATTTAAACTGCGTAACTACAAAAAACCTATACTCGGTTATAAATAAGAATAGTAAGAGTTTCTGACTAATGAACCATCAACAAGAGGACATTTCAGATCTGAAAAGTGAATGTCCTCCAGAAACACGGGGATTGGGCAGGATCCTTTCATCCCCCTTTTTCAGGCCTTTAAGCAATAGAAGTGTAATATGATTCTCACAGGGATCAAATTTCCAATTTGTCAATTTACAGTTGAGTGAGTCTCTAATCTTTTTCTTCTTCCATTTTCCAGAGTTATATTCTCTCTCTTATTCTCTCTTATTGTCACCCCCCCCCCCACCTCCCTCTCTCTGTCTTGCCCTCTGTCTCTCTTTCTGTCTCTCCCTCTGTGTGCTCATCCCAGGGTTCTGCGGACTCGTACACCAGTCGTCCGTCTGACTCGGACGTGTCGCTGGAGGAGGACCCCGAGGCTCTGAGGAAGGAGGCTGACAGACAGGCTCTAGCCACCTTAGAGAAAGCCAAGGTCTGACACATCACTCCTGACTCAGCCCCTTCAGTCAGTCTGTACTCTACCTCTACTCTCCCTTTACTCTACCTCTATACTCTCCCTCTACTCTACCTCTACTCTACCTCTCTCTCTATCTCTCTCTCTACCTCTACTCTACCGCTACCTCTCCCTCTACTCTCCTTCTAATCTACCACTCTACTCTACTCCACTCTACTCTCCCTCTACTCCACTCTACTCTCCCTCTACTCCCCCTTTACTCTCCCTCTACTCTACCTCTGTACTCTACCTCTACTCTACTCTACTCTACCTCTCTACTCTACCTCTACCGCTACCTCTCCCTCTACTCTACCTCTCTACTCTACCTCTCTACTCTACCTCTACCGCTACCTCTCCCTCTACTCTACCTCTACCGCTACCTCTCCCTCTAATCTACCTCTCTACTCTACCTCTGTACTCTACCTCTACTCTACTCTACTCTACTCTACTCTACTCTACTCAACTATACCTCTACCTCAACCTCTGCTCTCCCTCTGCTCTACTCTACTCTGCTCTACTCTTCCTCCATCTCCTTCTCTACCTCTGCTCTACCTGCCCATGTCCTGTGTGACTCAACAAACCTACTGCCTACTCTGTGTGCCTCCTGTCAGTATTATCTACAATATCAGCAGTTCTCTCCTCCTAATTACCTCTCACGATGCCTAGGTCTATCTCCTTATCTCCTCTGTTAGCTTCATCTCATTAGTCCCTGTTGCTTTGATCTTTAATTCTTCCTCTTATCAGTCATCTACCATTTTTGTATTTTATTTCTTTTACCGCGTGTTTTTTTTACCATTTGCTTCTATGAGTCACCTCAGAGCCTGCTAATACCCATCGCTTTCTCTCTTTCCAGACCAAGCCTGTAGCCTTTGCCGTGAGAACTAATGTGGGCTACAACCCGGGCCCAAACGATGACGTCCCTGTTCAGGGCATGGCCATCTCATTTGAAGCCAAAGACTTCCTGCACATTAAAGAGGTCCATATTCATATTTGAATACATATTTACTACTTGAATGAACAGTCCAAATGTACTTTGGAATTGCATTATTTAGATTTGTGTGTCTATTTGTGTGTGTGTGTGTGTGTGTGTGTGTGTCTATTTGTGTGTGTGTGTGTATGTGTGTGTATGTGTGTGTGTGCGCACATGCTCCTTCAACAGAAGTATAATAATGACTGGTGGATCGGCCGTCTGGTGAAGGAGGGCTGTGAGGTGGGTTTTATTCCCAGCCCGGTGAAGCTGGAGAACACCCGTCAGCTCCAGGAACAGAGAATGAGACAGAACCGCCTCAGCTCCAGGTGACAGCCAATCACCACTATGCGATTCCTCTCTCCCAGCCAATCACTGCGCCATAATGTTTTGTAGCCATTTACAGTGTCAAGAGCTTCAGTGTCAAAATAACCTCATCAATTTACCAACTGGACTGTCTTGGACTGAATCTCTCCAGTCGTCCCACTCAGTGGGCTTCAGTCCTAAATCACTACACAAGACAAGCACCAAATGTTCACTCTGTTAAGAGCGCATGAGCCTGGTCGTACAATCGTAATCATAAAATCAAAAGATTGCCCTTCACCATTAGAGCACACTCTGTAATTGACAGCCCAGTCCCTAGAGCAGAGGGGGGCGACTGATGTAATGTGATGATTACATACTTATGTAGAGAGGCTGGATGTGTGGATGATCTTTTTTGACAAGTAGTAGTTACTGGATTCTAAGATCACTTATTGTGAATCTCTCTCGTGCTTTTAGTAAATCTGGCGGGAGCTCCAGTCTAGATGTTGCCTCAGGAACCCGGAGGCCCACACCACCTGGGACAGGTAAGACAGGAGAGGGGAGGGGTAATGTCGGTGCTAAGCCTGGCTAGATTTTGGAATATTGTCATGCAAAACCTCTCTGAGAGACATGATTGTTTGCAAGTGCCGTTATATTGTTTGCCCCAGCAGCCTTGAATGGTTCCTAGGGGTTGAAAAGGATTCTAAGTTTTGAATGAAGACTAGCCAAGGAGCTTTTTTTGGGAAAGAGTGTATGGAGCTGCCCTAGATCCCCTCACACACACACACACACACACTCACACACACAAACTCGGTTTGGAACCAACAGCCCCCCTCCCACCACCTTCTCTACTAGATCTGCAGCTGCCTCCTTCTATCACCTTTCATGATCACAGTCATCCTCTCTTCCCCTTGGTTCCTGTTTTTATGAGCGACCGCACATTACAGTTCTTATCTTTGCTTCTTTCATCCTTCAGCTTGTATCAGCTTCTCCATCTGCTCAGCTGCTTGGTCTCTCCCATGTCTTTTCCATGTCTTTGAACGACTGAACATCACACTTTTACTCTCTCTCTCTTTCTCTCTTTCGTTTTCTCTCCCTCTGCCCTTTCTCCCTCCTCCTTCTTTCCTTTCCTGTGGGCAACATTCTCCTTCTCTTTCTCTCTCTCTCTCTCTCTCTCTCTCTCTCTGCATCCACATGCATTCTGCTATGCACCTCTTTTTCTTTTTTTTCTTTTCCTCTTGCTCTATCTTCTCTGTCTCTCTCTTGCTTCCTCTCTATCTCTCTGTCTCTGTCTATCTGTCTTCCTGTTTCTCTCTCCCTTTCCTCTACCCTTTCCCCTGGTACCCCACCCCACCCCACCCCAACCCCGTAGCTGATTTCTCCGCGGGGCTCTATGATGATGCATCTGATGTAGAGGTGGAGGAGGTGGAGCCGATGGCCGACGCCCGCGACCAACGGGGCGGGGCCGGGAGCGTCACCTCCCCTCAGGCCAACATCCCCCGCCTGCCCTTCTTTAAGAAGGTAACCACGGCAACCCCCCTTGGCCGCAAGGGGAGAGAGAGAGCAAGAGAAAGGAGAACGAGAGAGCTATGCGGCTGACTGTTCCACGTGCCCAAACTAACCACGACCCCACCCCTCCTCTGCCAACTCACCCCTGACTCAAACCTCCACACCGCCAGGAGTGCGGAGAGTGTGTAGAGATGCACGCACGTGTGTGTGTTTGTTTGTGTGTGTGTGTGTGTGTGTAAAGGACTAGGAGAGGAGTTCAGAGAACTTACTATCACTTTGTGAACTATCACTTTAAACTTCTGCAGCAGCTGTCAACATACTTGATTAACAAATGGCAAATAATCCAGTTCAAATGTGAGTGTTTGCTAACGCCAGTGCTCCTCTCCTAGGGCCTCCCCAATGCTATAACAGTGTGTCAGTGTGTCCTGTGCTTCTGTTTCTCTCTCTATCTCTTTCTCTCTCTCTCTCTTTCTCTCTCTCCCTCTCTCTCTCTGACTTTGATTGTCTGCGCTACTCACACTTGGGGGGTGTTTGACGAATGCTAGGCGGGCCGGCCAAACAGAAACAGAAGTCGGTGAGTCGCCATAGCAACGACCCCTAATCTCTAACCTTCTCATTATCTATCATTTCCTCTTGCATGCTCCTCACCCCTCTGTTGTCTGGCTTTCCCTCTACCAGGAGCTTGTGGCCTGCCTTCTCTGCCATAAACACATCAGATTTAGTATGTAGATAAATGGCAGTAAAAATGGGAAGATAGTGAAGATGATGTATTTAAAACATATAAATAGATTTTGGTGATGGTAATCAGGTCATGGTTTTTATACTGAGGCTTATGGCCAGGTCACAGTTTTGGCATTTGAGGTAATATTTTTGGGATTTATTGCTGAATGAAAGTGATTTTCGAGACATTATCTTTAGCCATGTTTCAAGCAACATATAAGCAATTTGAACATTTTTGTACTGATGATGACATTTAAGCTAGGGGACCTGTAATGACATCAGCATGGAAATGGCTTTTACTGAGGATGAAATTTAAATGTAACTTTTATGATGATGAATTGGTAACTCAGGTAATGATGATTCTGATCCAGTATTTATGTGATACATTGTGATTATCACTACGATGGTTTGTAATGGCGATTTAATGTTACCATAAGGTTTGTGTCATTATGATGGTGGTAACTGTTTTCCTTATAAGTAAGGCCTTACTTATGGGGATAATAAATACAAAATAATGATGGACTGGATAGAGGGCATTATGGTTATTATATAGCAAAGATGGGGGGGGGGGCTGGCTGTCATGATGGTGCAGTGGTGGTGGTGAAATTACAGAATCACTCACAGTGCTGTTCAACTTTATTTAGATATTTCTCTACAAAAGAGGCCACTCTTTCATGTGTTTGATTTCTGCTCAGATCATCCTCTACATTTTTCCTGAGTCCACCCTCTCAGACCCTCAGATCAGAAAGCCCTCTGGGATTTTTTCATATTGACATTTGGACTGTGATTGTTTTCCCCCCGGTCTCTCTCCCAAGATAAAAGTTCCCGATGTTTCCCAGTATAAACATTTCAGGCACTGTCTGTCTGATGGTCATGTTTAAATGGTCATCTATGGACAACAAATGACATTTCATTGACTTTTTCCCCTAAAAAAAGGGTGGAGAAAGAGTGGTCTCTTATTTTATAAACATTGTAGATATCCATGTAGCTCAGGCAGGAGCGAATGCTGTAGATTATGATAGTGATGATACACATCAGAATTATGGAGTTAACATGAAGAGATTTAGCTGGTGGGGATGACCACGATGTGCTATGAGCAACGCTTTTCATGTGCATTGGTATATATCACCACAGCAACCATGCCGTCAGTGTAGATTCCATCCAGCTGGCATATGTGCAGACACACACACACACACACACACACACACACACACATACACGTACACACATATACATAAGCAAACATGAAAAGTGAGCATCAAACATCAAAAGAGCCACTATATGTTTAAACAGCCGGAGGGCATTTGAAGAAAAGCTTTCACTGAGAACCAGATAAGAGGCCCTATTTCACATGGAAATGGATACCACTCTTTCTTGGCCAAGTCTGTCTATCTTTATGTAACAAGCCCAGGTGAGTGGGAGGGAGCTTTTGTTTTCTCTCTCTCTCTTTCTTTCTCTTTATCTCTCTCCCTCTCTCTCTCTTTTCTGTCTTTCTCCTTCTGCCCCTTTCTCACCCTCTTGTTCTCTAGCACTTTCTGTGCTTCTCGTAGTCTATCTGAGCTGAAGTGCTCTCCATACAGCAGTGAGGGTTATGATCAGGACAGAGATTACGCAGACATCACTGCTTCTCCACTGCAGAAGGCATTGGGCCATACATGTAGCAGTAACACACACAAACTGAAATCTGTCACCATACTCCTGTTCATACACCCACCAAGTGTCTTTGGATTTTGTGATGCTGCAACATGTATAACATGATCTAACATTGCATACGGTACACGTTACCTGTTCACTCAAGCCATAAGCGATGCATGCATGCACACGTGTGGTTTGTGTGTGTGTGTATGTGTGTGTGTGTGTGTGTGTGTGTGTGTGTGTGTGTTTGTGTGTGGTATTTAATGTTAAATGCACCGTTTTATCCTTCATTAGATGGAACATATTCCCCCGTATGATGTTGTACCATCCATGAGGCCTATAGTACTTGTGGGGCCCTCACTTAAAGGCTATGAGGTATTTTCTTTATGCTCTCTACTAATTCTTCCTTTATTATGTATTTAATGTGTGCAAACATTTAGGCACTTTGGTTGTTTTAAACTTTTTCCTAGACAGTTATATTCTATCCTTAATAGCATTAGTGTGTTAATATGAAATATCATATTTTATTTGTGTTGTCAATCAATAAAAAAATAACGAATGAATTGCATAAAACTCAAGCTTGTAACAATGGATATTTAAATATGAAATCACGATTTTAATATAGAATCAACACAAAGGAAGCATATTTAAATTAAAATACTATTGTTTAATAGCATCTTTTACATTTTGAACAGAGATTTTCTCCTGTGAACTACAGATTTCCAATTAAACCATCAAGCCCATCAAAGCTTACTGTCAGATTGAAAGGCATATTTGTTAGGTGTGCACGTAAAGTGTGAAAGGATTTTGAAATGGGGATTGAGATGAAGAGAGACAGACCTTTGGGAAGGGAGATACTTTGGAGGGAGATAATGACTAGGTCAGCCAGTCTGTAGTTAGAATGTGGTGTGCAGCCCATAAGTTGAAGTGCTCAATAAACTTGCAAACTTGTGAATTCAACTAAGCTCCATGTCAGGTGTACGTTGGATGCACCCAGTTATTTGAACAATTACATATGCATTAACAGAAATAACAAAACGCGTCAAATATTTCAAAAAATGTTAAGTGTCAAATATTTCAAATCAATCGCAAAACTTAACGTCTTAGCACAAATGATAGCACAAATCACTCTTTTTGAAAATAGTAAAGTTTTCCAATGAGACATTTATCAGCCCCTCCAGGATTTTGTGATCTTGCATTTTCACAAATTCACGCACATTCAAGGATTTCCCACATTTTCAATAGTGGGTTGCAAATTTCTGCAAAAAAGGAAAAATGGAATTTCTGCATTATTTGTGACTGATTTTATTTATCTCAAAATCAATGCAATTTCTTAAAATTGCCGCAGCAAATTCAGTTCCTTTTGTCCACCACAATCACAACAAACAACAAACCCTCTCAAGATCCTGGTGGGATCACAATTTTTAGGAATTAGGAAATTCAGGTAGCAAATTCAGTCACTTTTGGTCGCCACAACCACAATAAACCCCCCTAAGATCCTAGAGGGACTGATTTATATATGCCGTTACAGAAAGAAGATTACAAAGTAACAGGCCACATTGCAGACTGAAAAACTAAAGACCATCAGGTCAGAACTAGAGGAAACCAGTGTAACTTGGGATACCTGCAGAGACAGAAAGAATCAACACAGTCTAAACCCACCAAAGAACATTAGCAAAATCCAAAATGCTTGAAACTAAAAAAACTTCCTGCCAAGTACCTTAAAAACTGTACAAGTACCTACAGGAAAATTGTTGATGTCTTGAAGACAAAGTGAGGTCGCACCAAATATTGATTTGATTTATTTTCTTTTTTGTTTAGTATACTTTGTATATTATGTTATTCGATAAGTAAAAACTATTCATGTCATTGTTTTTGAAAGCATCCTAACATTACAGCAACTTTTCAATCATGCCTATCATTTTTGCACAGTACTTTATATGTTATATGTTAATTGTGTGTGTCAATGTGGTCTACAGGTGACTGACATGATGCAGAAAGCACTGTTTGACTTTCTGAAACACAAATTTGAGGGCAGGTAAGTTCTTAATGTTGCTGATGACTTAAGCTGTATTCCAACTAGTTAAAAAAACTCAGGACTCAGAAGTCAGAGATTTGGCTGGGGGAGTAATTTTTTTCTCTGAGAGTCTGACTACAAACTAGAGAATGAGGTTGCTGTTCTGAGAATTTAAAATGTCCATGTTTCCAAGGTACCTGGAATACAACAATAATGTGTGGAACCTATTATGACATCATGACTTATGCAAAGATTTCACCATGGATAATGTGTTCTGTGTTCTAGAATATCTATCACCCGGGTGACAGCAGATATCTCCCTGGCCAAACGTTCTGTCCTCAACAACCCCAGCAAACACACCATCATAGAACGTTCAAGCACTAGGTCCAGCCTGGGTAAGGCAATGAGTCTACTTAACATGTCTGACAAACACACACACCTAATTAAAAGTTTAATTTGCATTATTGTATGTTTTTCATGTACACGTGTGTGTTTCATTCTCTACTGTGTGTTTTGTTACGAATGTATCTATGTTGTTTTCCAGCCCTGCAATAATATTTAAATGTAAGAAAAGAAAACTAAAACTGAAGCAAATAGCTAGATTTTTTCTGTCAACAGAGATTTGGTACTTTCACCAAGTAACGAACCAACCTGATTTTAAGTTCAGCCTCAAGATATATATATATATATATTCATATGGAATACTTTGATTTACTTTGAATACTTTGACTTATGCAATATATGAAGAGGGACTGTAAGTAAACAGAGTCCATGGAAGTCAAGCTCCATTCCATGAAATATGAGATGTACTGTGTGTGTGGATTTTAGGCTCATCCACGAATACACTGGAGTTTACTTTACTCTTCATAAACCTTGGTAATAAATGTAAATGGGCCACAATGACGGTGAAAGACTGTCTGAGTTAACTGTTGAGACGTTTCCCTTTACGATGTGTCATTTAGGGATGGAGTCTGAATGATCTCCTCCAACTCTGCGTGTCTGACTGTGTCTGTTCTTTCTCTTTCTCTTTCTCTTTCTCTTTCTCTTTCTCTTTCTGTCTCTCTCTCTGTCTCTCTGTCTCTCTCTCTCTATACATATATTTCCCTTTCTCCCATCTCACCCACTCCCCTCCCTCCCTCCATCTCGTGTTTCCACTGTCTCTCCTCCCCCACCTCAGACGTACTGGGTACGTATCGTCCCACCCATGCAGAGAGCAAACACTCCTCTTTCTACCACATCTGTTCATCCATCCATTCGTCCTTCCATTCATCCATCCATTTATCCATCCATTTATCCATCCGCCTTGCCTGTCCTCTTGTCTCTCTTCTAATGTTTGGTGTGGGGGTTCTCTGATGCTCACAGCACGCATGAATAACAGCAGAAAAGAAGGTGTAGGAGCAGATGAATAGGAGAGGATGTGGAAAAGAAGAAGGGAATGGTCTGAGGGGGCGAGGATGGCGGTTTAGCGCGTTCCTCTCTGCCCACTGGAGTGTAAAGCGATAGCCTGTCTGTGTGTGAGGAGGGGGGTTCTGAGTGTGAACACACACACACACACATACACACACACACACACACTCAATGTACAGAGTAACTGGACACCCCTCTCGCCAAACTAAATAACACACATACATACAGGCACGCCAACACACACACAGAAATGCACAGCCTTAGACACACACACAAATCAGCATACACATTCACATCCAAACACACTGCAACCTAGAAACCAGTCCTCCCTCTGCTTCCATAACTACGAGCTCCACTTGGAGAACTCTACCATGTAATCACTGATCAGCAGTTTCATTGGCCCCGGGGTTTTAGTTTACTCACCGTTTGAGTTCCTGCATGTGCTCTCAACCTCATTTGTAACACGAAGCAGGTGCCATTCTTAATGACCGTTGGACACACACCCACAGACGGCCATTGCAGTGTGCTTTTCTTAAAGGATTGAAATGATGTGTGAAGCATTTGTATTAGTATAGCTGCAATCCAAACATTATTAATATTAATTTCAATAATGATTGTGGTTATGTTTCTAATACATTATACAGTGTTTTCTCACTATGTTGGTCTACCAGAATGCCTAAAATAAATGTAAATAAAATTAGTATACATTTCAAAATCAGGTCATTACCATTTTTACTTCTCTTGTACATCCACAACACAGAGGTGTAACTACCTCACCTACACTCCAATGGCCCCCTTGCCAGTTTTGTGCACATTTGTATGTGTTTCTACGGCCATACACATTTATGTATATACATAGATATGTGTTGGAAATACTAAATTAACATATATTTGTGTGTGTGCTTGTGTCTTGGAGCCTCACATTGTCTTTATGTAAATTAATTGATTGAATGAATGTTGCTGTGTTCCATTTAACGGAGTTTAAATGGAAAGAAACATAGAGTGCAGGTTCACATCTTGGCAATACATACATTTACACACACGCACTAAAACACATAATTAACACACCACACCACACCCACCCACCCACACACACACACACACACACACACACACACACACACACACACACATACATACACACACACACGTATGCACTAATACACACACCCACGCTCACACACAGTTGGACTGAGGGTCACCTCCCATGCATGTACTAACATGCAAAATTGCATTTGTATAATTTTTTGTATACACTCATAAAGTGTGTCGTTTTGAAAGGTAAGTGCGCTTGTGTGTGTGTCTGTGTGCGTGAGAGTGAAAGAGAGAGAGAGCATGTGCGCATGCAGTGTGTGCACAGATATCCGTGTGGGATCGTGGCTATTTACTGAAGGTCTTCTCACCTCCCTCTCCCTCTCTTTCTCAGCTGAAGTTCAGAGTGAGATCGAGCGGATCTTTGAGTTGGCCCGTACGCTGCAACTGGTTGCCCTAGATGCTGACACCATAAACCACCCGTCTCAGCTGGCAAAAACCTCCTTGGCTCCAATCATCGTCTATATAAAGATAGCCTCCCCCAAGGTACCTAGCATACACCCTCATGACATAACACAGGAGAATATGGTCACCTGTAATCCGAATAGGGGACCTAATGGGTATTTAGCTTGGATTATTATTATGCTCTACCTAATGTACAGTGGGGAAAATAAGTATTTGACCCCCTGCCGTTTTCGCAAGTTTGCCCACTTGCAAAGAATTGTGTGATCTATAATTGCAATGGTAGGTCTATTTTAACAGTGAGAGACAGAATATCAACAAAAACATTTTATAACAGTTATGAATTGATTGGCATTTGATCGTGGAAAATAAGTATTTGAACCCCTAGCAAAACATGACTTAGTACTTGGTGGAATAACCCTTGTTGGCAAGCACAGACGTCAGACGTTTCTTGTAGTTGGTCACCAGGTTTACACACATCTCAGGAGGGATTTTGGTCCACTCCTCTTTGCAGATCCTCTCCAAATCCTTAAGGTTGCATTTTCATTGTCCTGGCTGAGGGAAGGAGGTTCTCGCCCAAGATTCCACGGTACATGGCCCCATCCATAGTCCCCTCGATGCGGTTGAGTCGTCCTGTACCCTTGGCAGAGAAACAGCCCCAAAGCATAATGTTTCCACCTCCATGCTTGATGGTGGGGATGGTGTTCTTGGGGTCATATTCAGCATTCGCCCCACTCCAAACGCGGCGAGTCGAGTTGATGCCAAAGAGCTTGATTTTGGTCTCATCTGACGACATCAAGTTCTCCCAATCCTCCTTAGAATCATTCAAGTGTCCATTGGCAAACTTCAGACGGCCCTGTACATGTGTTTTCTTGAGCAGGGGGACCTTGTGAGTGCTGCAGTACTTCAAACCATTGCGGCGTAGTGTGTTGCCAATGGTTTTCTTTGTGACTGTGAGCTGCCGAGATCATTCACAAGCTCCCCCTGGGTAGTTCTGGGGTTATTCCGCACCTTTCAGATGATCACCGATACTGCATGAGGGGATATCTTGCATGGAGCCCCAGGCCGAGTTTTTGTTGATATTCTGTCTCTCACTGTTAAAATAGACCTACCATTACAATTATAGATTACGCATTTCTTTGCAAGTGGCCAAACTTGCAAAATCGGCAGGGGGTCAAATACTTATTTTCCCCACTCTATATAGTCTTGGAGTCGTGCAGAATTATTATGTCCATTATTATGTTATTATGTCTCACACAGACACACACACAAATGTTCTTTCTTGTCCTCAATATTACATTGCCACTTTTTGCACAGTGCTGGAAATAACTGTCAAACAGAGCTCTGAAGATCTGGCAACTTTTGAGAGTGCTTGACCTTTTGTGTTAACCAAGTTGCTGTTTTTCTCTCTGTCAGGCACTGGTGCGTGCACACGCACACACACACTCACAGCATGAAATCAGTCACACTCTTACACATACACATTAAACACGTTCTCACTTTATTGGTTCTCCTCTCTCAGGTACTGCAGAGGCTGATTAAATCCCGGGGGAAATCTCAGGCCAAACACCTCAATGTCCAGATGGTGGCTGCAGATAAACTGGCACAGTGTCCCCCTGTGAGTTCTTCTGTGTGTATGTGTGTGTGAGAGAGACAGAGAGCAAAGTTGTGAGTGTGAGTGTTTGTATGTGTGCTTGTTTTTTTGTAATTCAAGTTTTTATTTAGGCATTGGTGTTTGACAGTACAACATTATACATTACACATTGTGAGACATTTCTTATTATGCACATTACATGTAACATCGGTGGCATAGCAAAACAAAGATGAAATAAAAATACAGTACAAATAAGACCATTTGTGTAAAGGACATGTTGATAGTTACATAACTAGGAAGAATATCCGTATAACAATTTTTGATGTTGGGTACATTCAGAGGAAGGTGTTCAAGCTGCATGCTCATCAGGCAGTATAATGTGAGCCCAGAACGAGACCCAGATTGGTGCCCTGTTCTTATTTCTATTGTCCACCCTGTGTATGTGTGCTTGTTAAAGAATCTCATCTGACATTACTATTATAGAACAGCCTTGACATTTTATTGCGTTTTCCATTTTCAAGAATCGTTCACATAGTCGAAAGAGAATAACAAAGCCATTCCAGTATGTGCCTTTGTCCCACCCTTACACTCTTGCTCCCTCAGATGTTCAACTGGTCATAGGTCTCACTTGTGACTCGCATCATCATGAGACATGATAAGAGAAAATATCCATCAAAAGAGAATCCGTTCTGTACCAGCGAGAATCAGAATCTATGTTCTATATTCTCATAAGAACACATGAGATCCGTCTCTTGTCTCCCCAACAGGAGCTGTTTGACATCATCCTGGATGAGAACCAGCTGGAGGACGCCTGCGAGCACCTGGCCGACTACCTGGAGGCGTACTGGAAGGCCACGCACCCCCCGAGCAGCAACCCGCCCAACCCGCTCCTCAACCGCACCATGGTGACGGCCGCGCTGGCCGCCTCCCCGGAGCCTGTCTCCAACCTGCAGGTACAGGTGCTCACCTCCCTCAAGCGCAACCTGGAGATGCTGGAGGACCAGGAGGACGAGCACACCCTCTAAGACCTGACTGGGAGTGGGGGTGGTGGTGCGGGTAGAAGCAGGGACAGGGGTGGGTTTGGAAAGTGGAGTCATTAATGCACCTAGTCGCCTCCGCTCCCATGGTTGGATGTTGCCCTGCCGAAGTGAAGTTGACCCCCTTGAGGTTTCCTTCTCCTCTTCTCTACTCTCCTCTCCTCCATTCACTCTTGGCCCAAGCTTCCCCTCATCAGAGACAAAGACGTGTGGCTCTCAGTTCATCGCAAAGATCATGCTCACTCATCTCACACACACACACACACACACACACACACACACACACACACACATACACACACACACACACACACAGGCAGTGCACATCCATGAGACTGAAGGCAGTAGATGCCTGGTGCCAGTTCATGTGGAGGTAGACACACACATGATTTCTTAGTCATTCACTCTCTCTCTTAGCCAGTCACAAACGTCACCACCACCCACCCCTCCTACCATTCTCCATCCCCACTGTATCTTCTTAGGACTGTTTGCCCCCCCTTTCCCTTAGTCCCTTATCGCTGTGGTAACACACCAGCAGTTCTCTGCCCTCCTCCAGGTTGCCATGGTACTGTCCCTGAAAAGAAGCAAGGCATCTGACGCCACACTAATGCAATGGTTTCTAATGGCCAGTGTGTGTGTGTGTTTGTATGTATGTATGTATGTATGTATGTATGTATGTATGTATGTATGTATGTGTGTATGTTTATTTGTGCAAACTTGTAAGAATGTTGTATATGTCTATTTATTTCTAGCAACGTGTGTGTGCACGTCTGTTTGTGGTATTTTTTTCTGCACCCAATGTGTGTGTGTGTGCCTGTGTGCATTTAAGCATATGTGTGTGTTTGAACGGTCATGATTGATTTACCCTGCTAAACGAAAACACAGGCTTTTTTCTCTCTTCGCCTCTCTTGGATATGTCACTGCAACGGTTACCTTGGTGACAGTTATCCTGTCCCCATGGCTGCTAGATCCCCATGGATCACTCATGTGGATGATGCCTTGTTTTGATTTACAGAATCACGCTCTAGATCAGCATCAGATCTCTAATCTAACAAAAACCTGACAAATTAGTTAAGATGAAGATCAAACCCCTTTACAATAATAATGCATAACAATAACAATATACTACAGCACTCACGTAACTCATTTATCCATATTTCTTGAATATAGAGGTTTTACACCTATATGAATCCTGTATGATTTGGGACACCCTGTCTTAAATTGGGCTATAGGCAGCCTATTGCTGAGTCTTTCAATCACTTAGATTTGACCACTGAAATGTCTTCCTGCATCTCATGACTCACATCTGCCTCTAGGTGGAGCTATTCTTCCACATGAAATTTTCCTTCCCTGTAACTGCCAAATGTTTTACATTACTCATCTGTGTGTCATTATCATTGTTTGTGACTCATCATCGTTTGTTATAGTGCTAGTATAATGCATGCTTCAACACATTCTTTGGAGCTTAAGACGCCACACTGGCCTCTGATATTTGATCAAAGCAACAGCATGCACACGCAACCGCCATTTCAGAGTGGCGAAGTTCTAAGTAATATAATCAGCCAGCACAAATCAATTTAATTTATGTTATTTATTTATTCATTGTATGTTTGTATCTTGCTTTTTAAAGGCCATATAGCCTGAAAAGAAACTGGTCTCAGAAAATCTGTATTTGTGCAGATGCATAACTAAAAGTCTTCTGCCCTTTGACAAAAAGCTTACCTGATCTAGTATCGCTGGAATGTTCTAGGTCCGGTTCAACTTTGGGCCCCACAAACTATCCCTATCCTCTACCCCCCCCCCCCCCCCCCTGACTGCAGGTCCCCTGAATAATTAGACTCAGTCCCCCCCACTGGTCTCTTATGAAGAATCACACAGGTTTATAGACAGTTTAACAGATTACAGAGATTAATTGATAGCTGTGAAATGTAAATACTAACAGGTAACCTACTTATTTGAACTTATTTATGACATAGTTTTTAGGTTGGTAGCACTGTAGTGTAACAAATGCTCCCAATGTGATGCTGTTGTTATGCCGTCCATTCAGAAGTCAGCACGAGTCTGACTGTGTGTGTTGTGACAAAACAAAACAACGAGATCGCCTTTGCGTAGACAGTAGAGGCCCATGTTGGGATTTGCTGTGGACTGACTGAATAACTGTGAAGCCTGTTGTGTTGTTTGTGTTTGCCATGAGTCTAACTCCCACTAACCTGCTGCTTCGCCCTCGCTTTGCTGTTTGTCTCTGCATGTTGATTGGCCGCGGTGTGTGGCATGGCCGTGGCTCACAGCAGGGGCCGTACCTGGTGCACGGAGAGCAGAAGAGGGAGGGTCCTCTGTCCGAGTGTGGGGCCGGCAGCGGCGGTCTACACGACTACCAGGGAGACGGCGGCGGGAAGCAAACGCTGCAGCAGCAGACGTACCTGCGCTCCTCACGCAGCCAAACCCGAGGTGGCGGCGGCAGGGCCCTGTCCCGCCAGGACACCTTCGACTCGGAGACGCAGGGCAGCCGAGACTCGGCCTACACTGAGGCCGGCGACTCCTGCATCGACATGGAGACGGATCCGTACGAGGAGCCCGACCCGTACCGCTCCCGCCTGAACCCCGCCCACCACCACACCCCCCGACAGGCTTCCTGGGAAGACGAGGGGGCGGAACCAGACCAGGAGAACCTCAACCACGCCCAGGCACAGACGAGTCAGCAGCACCATGGGCGGAGCAAGCTGCGGGAGCGATACTGTCAATCACCTGTGGAGGGCGGTGCCAACATCAGCCGGAACCAAAATCAGGATGAATGGAGCAGGGATGTGTACATTCGCTGAACTGGATGACAGGGAGGAGAAGGGGTGTAGGCAGGAAGGATAGGGGAAGAGTAATGGGGATGGGGGGAGGGGGGGGGGGGTAGGGAGAGAACAGAGAGGATAATTCAGGGGTTAGACACCGTGTGTTTTTTTTTCAGAGGTTGTGCCAATCAGAAAGTCTCAAGCCACAATCTGTTTACAATCATAGATACACTCACAATCATTAGCCAGAGGTGCAGTGTACAGATGACACACTCAGTGTCTCTCTCTCTAACTCGCTTTCTGTTACACAAAGACACACATCTATCCACCCACAAACATACTTTCACTCTCTCTCTCTCTCTCACACACACACACACACATACACATGCACACACACACATACATGCCTGTATGTAGACATTAACAGACCACATTGTATCATACACTAAAACACACATCAGATTGTACAGATAGCAGATTACTCCCATACTCACCTAGAGAAACTCTTTTGGTTTATCCATGTCTTTGTTTTATTTTCCTTCCTGCCTTTTGTTTCATATTTTTTATTTCTGCATGGATATAACAGGCAGCAGGACTAATGCAAATATAGAATGTAGATGTAGAATCCAGTAGTGTTAGGAGAGAGAGTGCTTCCATGTCTGTCTTTGTGTGCATTTGTGTGTGTGTGTTTCTGAAGCTGTTAATAGCCTGGGTATCTGTTTTTATGTGTGTTTGCGTGAAGGCTGTCTGTGTGAATGTCCTCTGTAGTCTTAAACTGAGTTGTCTGCATAGCTCAGTTTCCGCACCAATCTGCTGGTTTTAGCTCTCACTCCACCTTTATGTTCATAGTTGACATTACCATAGTTTATTCCTGTTCATTTTAAATGATGTACATCAAACTTATTTATTATCTGTCGACATCTGTATGTAATGGTGTACTTGCTGCTGTGTGTGCCTCCTGCCAACAGAGGGCACTATTAGGGGTGGTCTGCTCCCTGTAGTCCTTCACTGCACTGTATTGTTCTCTCCTTTGCTGTTGCTGGGGTGATTACGCTGGCCACAATGTTCTCACTGCAGTTGTGTGACAGCCTTTAACGAGGCCTCCCGCCTTATCAAAGTGTCAGTCTCTCAGCATCACCAATCACAAGTGCCAGAATGTCTCGCAAAAGCCACTCCTGCCCCCTTGGTGGGTTTTCTTAAATCGTATCTTGTATGCATTGTTGGTTTCATCTCTGTTTGTGAGTGAGTGAGGGAATGTGTGTGTGTGTGTGTGTGTGTGTGTGTGTGTGTGTGTGTGTGTGTGTGTGTGTGTGTGTGTGTGTGTGTGTGTGTGTGTGTGTGTGTGTGTGTGTGTGTGTGTGTGTGTGTGTGTGTGTGTGTGTGTGTGTGACTGGTCTGTGAAGTCACTTGGATTATGTATTTCTTTTATTTTGTTTTTATTTGGTGTCAGTCTGCTCCTTTTTGTAATATTGACGTAATGAATTGAGAGATATGAATATCACATACAGACAGACACCCACATGTACATAGGCTCATTCATAAACACACTATGCACACACATATGCACACTCACACACTCATCGTCCACAGTCTGTCCCTGACACACAGTTTTGTCTCTCTTGTGAGCACACACACACACACACTGACACGCAACTACTAAGACACGTTCTCTCGAGCACCCACTGCCAAACACTTGAAGATATGTGCTCTTTTCTGCCTTTTGTGCTGTTTCTCCTGTGGACAGTCTCTGTGTATGAGACTTTATGAGTTGTATGAGGGTTTATAGTTATGATGTGTGGGTGGCTGTGCATTTGGGGGATGGGTGTTGATGAAGGTAGTAGAGTGTATGAGGGCTGGGCAGGAGACTAGTCCTGCATGGGATGGGGGTTGGGTGTGAGGACCGTCAGCGTGTGTCTGTCTGTGTGTCTGTGTGTCTGTGTGTGTGGCGGTACGAGTCAG
This sequence comes from Clupea harengus, assembly GCF_900700415.2. NCBI lineage: Eukaryota > Metazoa > Chordata > Actinopteri > Clupeiformes > Clupeidae > Clupea > Clupea harengus. The sequence goes on along the minus strand of NC_045152.1, from coordinate 10,059,846 downwards.
TGAATGTCTTTCGTGGGCCCCTGCTGCCCAGCCATTTAATCAGTTGAGAAAAAAATAAAAAGAGAACATCCTAGATAAACACAGTAAATATTAATAAATGAATAATGTTATTGTTGCAACATCACAATTGTTTAAAAGAGAAAAGATGACAAAATGAACATGTACTCATTGGTGCCTGATTGTAGCTCCATTTTGCTTTTTTCAGCCTTTTTGTTTTTAATCTGTGAAAAATTCGTATTTTAATTAAAAACTTTAATCAGAATTAGTGTGTGTATGTGTGTGTGTGTAAGTCTGTTCAGAAGAGAGAGCTCCCTCACAGCATGAAGTCTATATGTAGTTTCACTTTACATTCCTCCTCTTTGAATCTGGTTCACTACTCCTCTCTGTGTAAGTTGACACTTGACTTGGGATGATGGTAGGTTATGCTTTTAAGGTCAGTAGGGTAAGCAAAATAGTTCAGCTGACCACCCCAAGAAACTGCAGGGACAGAAAAAGATACAATTGAGGACAACAACATGGATGAGAGGACAACTAACAGAGAGGTGTGAAACTGTAGTGGAGACATTACAGTCTCGTTTACAGAGATGAAGCAGTACCAAAGGGACTCTCATAATGACTTTTACAGTGCAGTAAAATAAACTCTTTTGATCACTGCAAGTACATGCAGATCAATGAAGTGTGAGTGAAGTATATCCTGGTCACATTGTCTGCTTCACACTCACACACCAATACACACATTTACTTTTGACTCGAGGACTCTGTGAGAAGAGAGAAAAGCTAAGTTTTTGAGTCAAAATGTAACGTTTGATTTGTAAAAGAAATGTACTTGTACTTATTTAAGACTAGCCGTCACTTCTGTATGTGGTTATGAGGGTGAGTGGGTATCTCGGTGGGAGAGAGCTAAATATTCACCATAGTCATGGTTTGTTTGATGATTAAAGCCTTATTGTCATCAGCAGAGCACAAGGATGTGGGCAAAAAAGCGTATGCTGTCTTTGTGTTTGTGATGAAAAAAAGATAAAATGTGCCGATCAAAACAGGAAGCCTTCTGTGGTTCGTTATACACGTGCATGTCTATAAAACCACAATAAGCTAGTTTTGCTGAATCAACGGATACAATTTTGCCAGCTTGAAAGTTAGATTGTATTACAGTTAAACGGTGTAAATATGTATAAAATGCTGCATAGGATGTTGCAAACATATTATGTGGGCTATTGTATTGCCCTGAATGCCTTTGTCATCAAAATCAATAGGCTAATTGTAAATGTAAAAACATTTCCATCCATTGTTATGGTTAATAAGAACAGGGATACAAAAGCCTGTTGCTTTTTCAAAGGAAAGCAGCAACGGCTAGGTAGAAAGTTCCCAGAATTCCAGTGCCTCTTTCACTTTCTGGTTACAACAGTTAATCTGTTAAATTGTACCTATAACTATAACAACTGCGAAAGTGAAATGAATACGAAGAAACACAAATGCTTTAAAGTTACAAGAAATACAATCGAAAGGTCCCGCCCACACCCATACATAGACAGTACAGGGCGATACAAAAAGTGAATGTGGACGTCACCCTGCGTGGGCGACCAATGGCATCATCCGGTTTCACGCCCGTTCAATGTAACGTCATTTTTTGCGTCATGTTCAGAACGCCCCTCGGGTCAATGGAATTCCATTGCCCCGCCCTTGCCGGTGACTCGGTCGACGTAAATCATAAGGGTTTTCCTCCTAGTCTCACTCATCTGTTGGTGAATAGTGAAAGGCAGACATCACATTTTAAGAAGCGAATATAGGCTTTAGTTTGAGTAAAGTAAGGTATCAGGTGTCTGTGTTGAGGTTTAATACCGAACTTGAAAGTTATTTCACATTACTCAATAAAAGCGAAAGGGGCATCCTTTTGGTAGCTCGTTGACATCGCCGCGTAACTTAACGTAGGCTACAGGGTTAGTAGCTAACGTTAGATAGATATCCAGCAACGTTACCTGAGTTAGCGGTTCACGCTGGATCGCCATCCGCTTAAAAGGGGCATTTAAATCTGCTTATAGACGCTTCAGGTAACGTTGTGTTGGGGTGAGGTAGCCTATTGTAAGGAGGTCTTATTTGCAGTTTGTGGAAAATGGGACTGCTTTTCACGAAGTTGATGACGGTGTTTGGGGACAAGGGTAAGTCTGATGCTCACTAGCTAGCCTGCTAGCTACATTTATTTGTTTGGTTTTGTCGTTTCTGCGATGCCGTTTAGCCCAAGCGAAAATGTATATATAAAATTAGTAACAGTAGAGCCATCAACTCATTGGGTGTAGGTTTATATGGACGATTTCTCGCCATAAAAGCCTCCAATGGTCTTGTGAAAACAACAATAGTAACATCGGCCGAGCATTCCGCTAGCGAAATTATCAGCTAACGGTTCGTCTTGGTCCACAAATTGATAGATTTTGAACACTCAGACAATTGTTGTCGATGCATGGTAATGTTCCCCGATCGTTTAAAAATGACATCTGGTCAATTTAGTCCTCTGAGGGTATTTAAATGAACAGACAACTGTTGGTCCCCGAACTAGTTTGTAAGTGTCATTAAACAGATGTGAGTTGAACAGCACAAAGAGAACGTACCGCTAGCACTCGAAGCTGTGTAGTTCAGATAGATAATCGATAGATTCAGCACTGTTTCGAAATGAAAAAAAAAAAATACTACTACTACTACCACTACCAATAGTGTTACTACCAGCACTACCGATATCAACACCAACAATAACATTGGCTGGTCATTTAGATTTTTTGCAGTGATAGATTAACCTAGTTGAAAAGATATTGTAAAGTTTTGAAGTCTATTGTGGTTGGAACAGAGTATGGTAGCCTACTAGTTTTAGCAGTAACGTTTTTTTTACCCTTTCGATTCGGTAACCATGTTGGACTTGCGCAATATTGTTCAGTGACTGCCGTACACGTCTCTATTTTGTTTTGTATCTTCGCTTTTGAGACACTTATATAACCACACAGCCATGACGGGGTCATAGTCATGCTCGGTTCACCTGGAGATTAAGGGGTCAGAGTACGTATATGTTACAGACTGTGGAACACTGTGGTGCCCCCTGCACTTTGACCTAACACGAGTACAGGATGGCTGATGTTTTGTTTTTTCATCCTTTTCGTTTCCCCCTCAGAACATAAGGTAATCATCGTGGGCTTGGATAACGCTGGAAAGACTACAATCCTTTATCAGTTGTAAGTTTGTATAACCATCCTAAAGACTACTCACAATCTTAACACTCCGGTAATTTTCCTCATCATACCTGTATGCTCACATTTTAATCTTGTCATCATCTTGCAAACCAGTTTGACAAAGGAAGCGGTTCAGACGACTCCCACCATTGGCAGTAACGTTGAGGAAATAGCTGTGAGGAAAACACGGTTCCTTGTCTGGGACATCGGAGGCCAGGAGAGCCTGAGGGCCAGCTGGAGCTCCTACTACTGCAACACAGAGGTGGGTTGCTGAGATTTTGTCCTTAATAGCGATAATGACTGCATTTTAATGACAGCTCTTGATACAAAACTGAAAGTATCCTGTCTGCACAACTGTACCTGAGTTGATTTTAGATAACATGTACTCAATCTGTCTCTGTTCCCTAGCTATGATATGTTATCACTCCTTTGCCAACTTTCTTGTAGTTTCCCTCTGCATGAGTTATGTAATTTGGAGGACTGTATCTGTATAAGTATGTTTGTGTGCCAGGCACAGCCAGATAAAGCGTACCCTTCTAATGTTAGTTTTACAACTGCAGCTATAAACATCTGCTCATCCCTTCTCTATTAGATTGTGATTTTGGTGGTGGACAGTACTGACCGTGAGCGGCTGACTCTTACCAAAGACGAGTTGCATCGAATGCTGGCACACGAGGTAAGATTATCACTATCATTTAAGTTTTTTTGTTGTTTGATTGGGATTTACAGATGAAGGCACTAGAAGTGGTTTGACTTGAGTGAGTTCACCCAACTCTCACGTTGTGTCTCACAGGAGCTGCAGAATGCATCAGTGCTGGTCCTGGCCAACAAGCAGGACATCAAGAACTCCATGTCAGCAGCAGAGATCTCCCAGTGCCTCACTCTCAGCTCACTCACCACTCATTCTTGGCACGTTCAGGCCTGCTGTGCACTCACCGGGGAAGGGTAGGTCTAGTTCTGTGTCTGTGTGTTATGTATGAGAATGATTTCTCTGTCGCTCGGTTAGAACCAGATCAGCGAGTAGAATATCTTGCGAGCGTCATAAATTATCAGTTCTCTGGATATGTGTATATACGCTCTGTTGTAGTCCAGTGTGGCACTGTTGTCTGTTAAAATTTAAAATATTTTAAGTATAACTATATGAAAGAGTAAGATACTCAGTCCTTTGTGTTTCCACTCTTGCCCTTTAGGCTCCTGCAGAGTTTGGACTGGATGAGGTCTCGAGTTCTGGCCAGCTAAGCTCCAGGACTGCAGACATTCACACCTTCAAACCATAAAAACATGCCAGCCATCAGCGTATCACCTTCTGGCTCAGTGAGCTTTAAGACACAACTGGACCATGCCTACCTATGAGCCTTTTGTGGCAAAAAGAGAGGAATTATGTGCGTATGTATGTGTGAGTGAGTGAGTGAGTGAGTGAGTGAGTGAGTGAGTGAGTGAGTGAGAGATTGAAACAGACAGAGAGATAACTATGACTTTGTTTACATGCTGGTTGTTGAGTGTGCGTGCATGCCTTTGTGGGTGTGTGGGTCTGAATGAGTGTGTATGTGCGCGCGTATGTGTGAGACACCGTTCTAGTGGTCCACATTGTTTACATAACAAACTGGATCTTTTTGATCCCCATGGAAATGATGAGCAGTCAGGACTGGTGATGTCACTGCCCTACAGTCATATTGATTGAAGATCGCCATTGGGTCAGTGTTCAGGGCCCAGCGGATTGGTCTGTCCAAGGACACTATTATGACATCACAGCGGGAAAGGCCATCGATGGGAAATCTGCAGCTCTGCCACTGGTGCTGCAATTAAGCTATCAATGAACCATTTTACTTGAAGTATTTATAGGGAGCTAATTTGCATTATATAAATGGTTATATGATCATTGTATGCTGGCAAAAACAGACTTTGTTTTTACCGTTAGTTGCTCATGGTTTTTCTTTTTTTTCTTTTTTTTTTTTGAAAAGAAGTATTATATTTTGTGCAAAAAAATACATTTTTGTACAAATAAATGTTATCAGTGCTATGACTGTTAATGTGTCTCCATTATGATTTATTTTGTTGTTGCCAGTGGCAGAAATCAATCATTAGTAGATGTTTTTATGAATGATGAGAAGAGCATGAATCATATTTACCTTACTAGCAGGTATGCACATCAAAGATTCCGTATAAGGTCTACTGGATCTATGCGGTCAACCAACAAGCATTATTCTAGCCTGATGAGCAGAATGTGATGGATTAATAGGACAAAGTAATCAAGCTGCAAAAATGCAATACAAATGTTTATGTCTTGGCAGCTCAGACCAATGGTTCTTTTTCATTTGCTTTCAATTACACTAAGTGTTACATTTGATGACCTGTAAGGTCTGTTGAGATAATGCTCAACAGAAAGAAAGAAACATTTCAGCTGTACAGTTTGAAACCCTTTGTGCTGTTGTTGCAGATTGCACTCCCAAAGTGATCTCTGACCACAGTAGAGAGATGACAATAGCTGTGTGGGTGTGCTACATAACTTCTGGAAGCACAGCCCATCTGAGGTGACCGTCATCCAACACATCATACTTACACAGACATTTGTACTCCAACCAAACAGAATAGCTTTCATCCTCTGAAGAATTTTACTTTCAGTTATTGTCAAAAAGGCTAGATGTCCTTTTAATTAATGCTACCATTTTTCTCATTACACCAGGGATTGTCAGTGGGTGGGGTTAAACGACGCAATCATTCATGATGTCACCTCTAGGGCACTTTTAACACCTACTTTGGTGCTTTGTTTGAGTGGCTCTTGTCAGCTACTCACCAGACCATTCAGTCATCACACGCCATTCATGTAGGTAGTTCTACTGTCCCTGAAATGACTTTCATTCGGCTCAATTTGCATTTTACAGCTCATTTGCAGTCAGCAGTACATCCATGATTTCACTTGTGTGTGGTCCTTTTTGTGTCACTGGCTTTTTCAAAGCAACTATCTACTACTCTATGCTCAAGTTACGCAAATGGCCATGTTGCCATGTGTGACTTTTCCGATCAGATAAAGACACCAGAGGGCAAAGTCTCTCAAAGACAGAAAGAGTAATAGATGATAAAACAAGGTCTTGGGATGGTTTTTATTTTTGTTAGTTAGTATTGAGGCCCCATGCACACAAAGTCTAGTTAGTGTTAGTATTTTTAAGTGATTTGTTGACTTTCACACAGAGAGGCATTTAAGTGAAACCATTCTGTATTTAATAAGCCATTTTCTTCATAAGAGAGTGTCTTTTAACTATTTATGAATACCTCACAGGTAAGTTTCTTCCATGATGTCATCATTTAGATTGTCATAATAAAAATAATAATATCCTATTACCAGGAGGTAGTACCTCATTTAAACACTGTGTATAATAGTACTGGGATACTATTCATAATGAGATAATAATATTACAATTCTGATTTCATAAAAGATGGTGATGGTGACAATGTAAATCAGAATCTTCCATTGTTATGACAGTACCTGAGCATTATGAGACATCATTTTCAAATAGTCATAAAGCAGTGTTATGTTACAATGATCATGTCACATACTAGTCCTTATTTATATTTCATTGCCATTATGAGATACTCTGAAATACTGTCATAATGGTTAGTAAACCATAACACATACATCTCATTACTTACAAATATACTGATATCTCTTTAAGTGTTGGAAATGGTCACCGTGGCCTACAGCAAAATTCTATTCAAGCTTCTATCTGGTCACCTTAAAAGCCTGAAACTGCACCTCTAGAGGCTGCTGCTGACAGTAGTTGTGATGGTACTAAAAAGACAGGTAAAGTGAAGGTGCCTAATGGAAAGGGGTCAGAAAGTCATCAAAAGATAGGAAAAAACTCCATGGCACTCTTCATTAAAAAGCCTTTATTAAAACATGGCTAGATTAACATGTTGCCATGTCATAGCCATGTTTTAATAAAGGCTTTTTTCCAAAGCGGTTCCTTTAACACCAATGATGGGAGCTGACTCCTGTTCAAGAGCCCATTCCTTTTTTTCTTGTGCCTCTCCTGTATTATTTAAAACACATGGGTGCAATTGCTGATAATTCTTTGAAAGACAATGATAACTGATAGCGAAGTACTTTTGTCTGGTGTTGGCTGGATTATGTTTTTTAGGGGTAGGATCCCACCCACCCAGGACCCTGGCGATACCCCTGCCCACACTGTTACCTTAAAACAAGGGGGCACCCGGATTTGAACCGGGGGCCTCTTGATCTGCAGTCAAATGCTCTACCACTGAGCTATACCCCCTCACTTCTGGCTGACTGGTGCTCTGCATGTATCACAGTTTTCATGTATCACGTTTCATAATCATGTTTCATGTACACTATGCCCACAGCATAGTATCTCAGATAATGTCAAAGGAGATATTTGGATTGAAATTTGAATTTGAGATGAAACTGGCAATTGTCTGGAGAGAGGTGGAAATATGAGATCATGCTGAGGTTTACAGATCTGAAAATTCCAAAGATCAAAACACCTATGGCAAATAAAGCAATTTTGGTAGGTTTTTATTCGCAGTTTTGATCTCAACTTATTAACAACATCAGCATCTAATTAAAATGACATACCTTGACATGGGCCCTTTTCCATCACTTCAGGTGAGTTAGTATTTCATAAGATCTCAAATGACCCTACATGTTTATATTAGAATTGCAATTTATAATAACAATACTAGAATTGTAATATTTCTTATATATGTACAGTATATGTATAATATATATAATGATATTTAATGCTTGGGATGATCCCTGGATCGCCCCAAAATAGGGGCCTAGGTCGAGTATATAAGAGTGCACAGACAGTGGCTTTCCTCTTACTCTTAAACCTCTGATCTCTTTGCCCTTTTCTAAAATTGATGTAATTTTGCTGTTGATCTATAAGAGCAATTAGAGGCTTTCCTCAGTCCTCAGGTCTTGACTCAGGCAATGAGTAATACCTCAGTCATTCTGCTTTCTAGAATGCACCTCTATTCTTTCTAGAATGCACCTCTAGGATTCTTCCTAAGCTGTCGATTGTGCTATGTGATTTGATCAACTGAGATCTGTCTTGATTTGGTTCCACCACGGAGCCGTACCTCCTGGTTAGCCTTTTCATTTGGATCCAGTTACTTAATATTTACCCAGTGGAAAATATCAGCTTGTGCATTTTCCCACTCTGTAGATAAGGGATTGCACAGCATGCTCCCAAAGGATACAGATATTTTGGGTACAAGTTTGGCTTTTAAATTAGCCACACATTTCCTTTCAGTGCTTGGAAACTAGTGATGCTGAAATGTTGAATGTATTGATGCAAGGTGTTTTTAGAAGCAACAATATGGCTACCTTTTGGGCCAAACTTTCTTTCTGTGGTAATGAACAAGGAGATTATGTGGATATATTCATGTGGGGGCAGAGGGCGTCCATGTTGGATTGTGGCCCTTTGGGAGGAGCTTTGTTACTATTTTAGTTATTATAGTGCCATTGTTATTCAATCCTGCATTCCTGCCGGAACCTCCATTTTTCTGAAAATAGGGGGCACTCGGATTTGAACCGGGGACCTCTTGATCTGCAGTCAAATGCTCTACCACTGAGCTATACCCCCTTTCTCCCTTTTCCACAATAAAAAAATGGACAAAACACCATTGCCGAGAGAGGTAAATGTTAGGTAACTGGTGTGAATTCCACACTATTCCCATGGGGCAGTATTATAGATGGTACAGAATAGGGGATTTTGGGTGATTTTATAAACATTTATATACCCTGTATTCAACCAGGTATTTCACTTTAAACACAACTGGCAACTGCGGGGAGAGACATAAATGTTAGGGTGAAATGTTTCATGAACATTTAACACTATTTCACATTGATTAGTATTTTAAATGGGGGACCTCTTGATATGCAGTTAAATGCTCTACCACTGAGCTATACCCCCTTTACTCAACAACATTTTCCACAACAGAAACAATTGGCCAAACACCTTTGCAGAGAGAGGTACATGTTAGGTAACTGGTGTGAATTTCACACTATTCCCATGGGGCAGTATTATAATATGGTACAGAATGGGGTATTTTGGGTGATTTTATAAACTCAAAATATCAGCTTGTGCATTTTCCCACTCTGTAGATAAGGGATTGCACAGCATGCTCCCAAAGGATACAGATATTTTGGGTACAAGCTTGGCTTTTAAATTAGCCACACATTTCCTTTCAGTGCTTGGAAACTAGCTGATGCTGAAATGTTGAATATATTGATGCTAGGTGTTTTTAGAAGCAACAATTCACATTGAACACAATTGGCAATTTGATGAACATTTAACACTATTTCACATGAATTAATATTTTACATAGTGCAGAATAAGATTAGAGTGAAAATATGGATTTTGGACGTACAACTCATTTAATAACTTCAAATAGGATGCATTTTCATGTCTTCACATGTATTGTACATCATGATCCAAATGCTCTGTGTTATCCTCAGGTGTTTAGAGCTCATTGTTTATTTGTCTTGCCAGGTAATCCATTGAGGCACGTATAGTGCATGCTGAATTTCTGATGGTAAGTGTTAAAAGAAATAATTTAACTCAATTTTTGGTCTTCCTATGATAATGAATGTACAGAATGTGTAGAATTGTAGTGAGGGGACTTGCGCTCAGCATGTGGGTTATGAGGGGTGATATTTGGTACAGTTTAGTACTGCTGAGGGTTCTATATAATGGAGTGGTTTGATTTGCAGAACAGTGTTTCCTCTATTCCTCTTCACCAAGGCACCTGTGTAGCTCTAGAGTTGTCGTAAAATCAGGGGGCACCCGGAGTTGAACCGGGGACCTCTTGATCTGCAGTCAAATGCTCTACCACTGAGCTATACCCCCTATCTACATTTTCCTCAATAAAAATATTGAGAAAACACCATTGCCAAGAGAGGTAACTGTTAGGTAACTGATGTGAATTTCACACTATTCTCATGGGGCAGTATTAAAGATGGTACAGAATGGGGTATTTTGGGTGATTTTATAAACTCAAAATATCAGCATGTGCATTTTCCCACTCTGTAGATAAGGGATTGCACAGCATGCTCCCAAAGGATACAGATATTGTTGTAGCCGTTTTGGAAATTTTTGTCCGGATATAAAGTTTGCATTTGCCCGAGGTTACTTTGACTGTTACATGATTATATTGTTTCTGTATTTGCATATTGTTTCTTTATCTGCATATTGGACTACCATTTCATTGAACTTTAGGTTGATTGTTTAATTGTCACCTGAACCGCCCATTAGTAATTGTCACCTGGACGGCTCATCAGTAGATCTCACTTGGATGGATTATTAGTAGTGTCACCTGGACAGCTCATTAGGAGATGACTGGGTAGCCAAATGTTGTAAAACATACTTTTTTTTTTTTACCACTTTTCGGTACTAGTTTAGCCTTTTTTAGTTTACTGTTGTTAACTTTGCTTTATTGTTTGAATTTACAACTCGTTTATGTTCACCTTTTTGGAGCCAAAATAAATGGATTATATTCTTTCAAGTTTTGGAGTATCGAGAGTGCGTAATTCACTACCTGCTGACCAGACCCACGGCCTTGACTGGATCTTGGAGTTGGAAAATTAGAAATCATAGAAAGGCTGCCACAGATATTTTGGGTACAAGCTTGGCTTTTAAATTAGCCACACATTTCCTTTCAGTGCTTGGAAACTAGTGATGCTGAAATGTTGAATATATTGATGCTAGGTGTTTGTTAGAAGCAACAATTCACATTAAACACAATTGGCAATTTGATGAACATTTAACACTATTTCACATGAATTAGTATTTTTCATAGTGCAGAATAAGATATTTAGAGTGAAAATATGGATTTTGGACATACAACTCATTTAATAACTTCAAATAGGATGCATTTTCATATCATGTATTGTACACCATGATCCAAATGCCCTGTTCTCCTCAGGTGTTTAAAGCTCATTGTTTATTTTTCTTGCCAGGAGGCACACATGCTAAATTTCTGATGGTAAGTGTTAGAAAAAATTATTTAGCTCCATGTTAGTTCTTCCTATGACAATGAATGTACAGAATTGTAGTGAGGTTCAGTGAAGAGACTTGTGCTCAGTATGAGGGTTACCTTTGATACAGTTTAGTACTGCTCAGGGTTCTATATAATGGGGTGGTTTGATGTGCAGACTAGTGTTTCCTCCATTTCTCTTGACCAAGACACGCATCTGTGGAACTCTAGAATTGTCCTAAAACCAGGGGGCACCCGGATTTGAACCGGGGACCTCTTGATCTGCAGTCAAATGCTCTACCACTGAGCTATACCCCCATTTCTGCAAATGCCAACTGCATCAGGTAAACAAACCCATTATTCCCACTGAATATCTCAAAAGTGTATGTCAAACCAATATTTGATGAGAAATGTCAGAAAAAAACCTTGTTTTACCCAGTCAAATTGTCATATCTAACGTATATTAACCAAAGATATTAGGCTGATGGAAAGGACATGTGTGATGCATCTAATGGAATTAAACTACTGACAGCCACTAGCCCTTGTATTTCCTGAAAGGGGAAAAAGGGGGAAAATGGGGACTGAAATATTCCACAATATACAGGATGTCAAAGGATGTCATTATGTAGTTATCCTCATGCCAGTTGATTTCCAAAGAATGTAGATATTGGGGTATGGCAAGGGGTAAGGGATTTCTAGCAAGATCATCATGTTCAGTTTGTGGGTCATTGCCTTCTGAGAGATGATCAGTTAACTTGACACCATTTATTTCAGCTCTGGGTGCTGTATTATCCTAAAGGAAGGGAGCACCCAGATTTGAACCAGCCTCTTCATCTGTAGTCAAATGCTCTACTACTGAACTATACCCATTGTCCCTCCCTAATGTGACCTTGTGAACTCTTTACACCATCACAATATGGTAGAGAAATTCAAAAGATTACTGTAACTGGTATTTTCGCTACTCTGGAGATTATGGCAAATATGTGCACTATTCATTTGATCAGACCAAATGATTTGAAGAATCTGTAGAACAGAGAACCATTAGCCTGAAAACAGGTGTGATGAGACAGAACAGATGATTTGAGACTAATGAAAAACCTGTGAAACAAAATTTGACTAAAAGTACTGAGGGTTTTGATATTAACTTCTACTTCTCCAACTGTAATGATGTTATCATAATGACTTAATGTGAAGCATAGAAATGGTGCCCATAGACTGAAATTGAACAGTTCAGGAGTAAGGTGAATACCTCCTTCAAGGACCTTTGTATTGTTGGCTAAACATAGAATACAACGTGACATTCAGGGTGCTAGTGTTTCTGGGTTATGGTTTTCTGGTTTGTGGAATGAGCCACTGATGAACCAAGGATTTGAAAGAAAAATGAAAATGCATGTGCACTGATAAAACCTGGGTCTCACATTTACACTCAGTCTTCATAGCCACACCAATACATTAGTTTATCCTTAATACAGTACATGGCGACATACAGAGAGATACTGAGCTACTGATGAAATGCCATGCAGGTATAATGTGTAGCAGCCATGCAACCTCCACATGGACAAAATAGCAGACCTTCTATCTGACCCATAATATATATAATACAACTAAAAACAGGTAGAAAACTATAAGCTAGAGCTCATCAGTACATTTGACAGAACAGCAAAATGCTTTAATTTAAGTATGGGTGGGTCTTGGCTTTGAACAGTAGAACTAATATATCTTGCCTTGCATGCATTCTACGTTGTGTGCATGGCCTGGATCTCAGTTTTTTTGTTGAATTATATGAGACCAAACATAAAGAGTTGAAAGCATGTCCAAGAATTGTATTGAGATCAATATCACTGAATTATAGCCTTTGAGTGAAATGATGAGAGAAAATTTTCCAAAGTCCAAATTAATGCTGTGCAAAATGTAGTGAATGCATCCTTTCCATTTTCCAAATACATAGGCTGCGCTGGTAAACACGAATGACAGACATTAGCGCCCCCTACCTTAAAACATCACAAGCACACGATATTATATAGTAATTGTTATATATGGGCTTCGTACGCATATCACAGACTGATGAGCATGCCGATGAAGCTCACTGAAAGCTACTCTCCATTCCGTTGATCCTGCTGAGAATTGTTTTGAAATATTTACCACAGTAACATAGCCTACATATGAATGCCATGTTTGAGAGTCGTCTACGACATGTCGCACGTCAGTAGTTACGCGGTTATGAGTGTAGCCTATAATGCCACTGATTGTATGAATGCTACCTTCACCTCCATGTGTGCATGTATTGCAAGATGGGACAGCTCATAGTAAAAGAGGGGGCACCCGGATTTGAACCGGGGACCTCTTGATCTGCAGTCAAATGCTCTACCACTGAGCTATACCCCCTTAATCAACGCTGTAAGATATGAAAGATAATATTGTAACAGTACATTATTACCACTTTACACACTAAACACATATAATCATAAATAATGTGAACAGCGATTCATTGAGCTATGTGCACATGTAGTCCAACTCCCTGACGATGACGTCTGTTACACTGACCTACGGTTTCACGGTGTAGCACAAGGGTTAACTTTATTTACAGTTTCACAATAACGTTAGCTTTGTTCGTTGGGTTAAATGTACTGCATCTACAGATTTGTGGAGGACAGCCGAGCGACCCCTCCCCCAATTCACAGTCACACAGACTGCATTTGTCAATGGGTGCAACGTAATCGTTTGAGATCAGTCAGGGCAACCTTCTATTCCATGTGGATGTTCTCACATTTCATCACCTTTCACGAAAACACGAGCTGCAACCAAACGATTCAGTCATGGTGTTCAGGGGGAAGTCTGGCTTCTATAAAAAAAAAATTACAGAAAAGACGGACACAGCTGTAGCCACTCATGAACTTCCGCATTCCTGTGAATGGGAGCCAGTGGGGGTTCCAAACAATGCTTTCACAACCACAGTGCCCCTTAACAGACACATGGAATTTGTGTATAACTGAGTTGACCTGCGCGTATGCCATTGTTATGAGAACAATTTTTAGACTTCTTCACGCTTCAGTTCAAATCCCTTTGCCAATGGACCGCCCTCGTTTATATTCGGTCGTGCGCGCGTCACAACCCAGAGACGCGCGTGCTCGCGCTTTCCGCGTCTGAAATCCGTGCGCTTGACAGCCAGCGGTGGAAGAACATCAACAGCCACCTCAAAGACCGGAAAATTAATTCATCATCCATACGTGAATCTGACGATCTTCAATAGTTTTTCCTTTATATGTAAATATCAAAGGTATTAGTTTTATTCGGGATCTTGCGAACTTCGATTTCGACCATGAATCCGTTGTGTGGCAGATGTAACAAAGTCGTGTACCCCACGGAAAAAGTGAATTGCCTGGACAAGGTAAGCTACTAGCTAGCAACCAAAAATGCATGCTAATACTAGCTGATGTACCTCTTAGTATAATTTATGTTTTATTTTATCATCGCATAATAATCAACACATTTAGAAGGACAGAGAAGTACATATATCATGAAGCAAATCCTTAACGCTACTCCAAGGTAAACACGATGAAATGAGATACATTGTAAGCTGGCAGACCAAGCAGGTTATTCACCAGGAGTCGCTACTATGGAAACTTGTGGCTGCTGTGGCTATGGACCGTCCATCTTGACACACAAAATCAGTCTGTTTCTTTGTTTTTGATGTGTTAGGTTCAGGTTGCATCTTCTTTCCGTAGCTAACGTTACCTGTGTTTATGACACAGCGAGGGAAAGTGCCCGTGTGTGTGGCCTGGGCTGCGCTTGAACATGGCGTGGTAACGTTAGAGATCTGACGTGTCAGAGTCGCATACAATGGGTGGATTCAAAGCAAACCTAATCGCTGCTCTTTCTTCGGGGCAGCTAAATTGGTCTGTGGAGTGTAAAATGAAATGGTGGTTTGGACGTTGTACGAATAATCTTACTGGGAGGTCGGAGAAGGACTGTCCAGTGGCCAATAGTTCAGCCCTAACAGATCGCCAGCTAAGCCCAAACCCAAACAGGCTAGCTACTAGCGCTCTATACATTTCGACAGATGTTGACCACGTAGGCTGGTCTGCAAGGTGATGCCAAAGCTCCGTCTTCTTAGCATTGCATTCATGTGTAAGTAAACAAAATGCCCACAGTTGACCAGTGGCTGGAAACCTTTTGACTAATGTGAACTGTGAAACATCTCCCTATTAAGGTGAACTTTCGGTCTTTCCTATCTGTTCTGTGTCTGGCGCCTTCCACCTGAATAGTAAGCTGCGTCAAGTGCCTCTAAGTTACCTGGTGAAGTTTTAAGCACACTGCTAGCTAGCATATATGACCTTTTCCGCGTAAAGGCAATGTGGTACCTACCAACAATATTGGAAAGTGTGCGAAGGCTCTATTTGAGGTTCCCAGCAGCACAATAACAGATTATGTTGAGTCACCTGTTCACCAGTGGTACAGTAACCGTTTTCAATCAATATTAATTTTCGGACAGGTCGTTTGAAGTTTGCCTGAAAATAGCACATGTAACGTAAGGGTTGTGACGCAGCTTACTGATAATGTAAACATCCGTTTAAGATTCCTTGACAACATGCCCATGAGGGACATGCATGCGTGATGTGAAATGTTTTGAAATTTTAGAGAATGAAGAGATGGATTAATCTCCCCCAGTCTGTAGCAGGGTGGGGTCTGCTTCTGCTTTGGTAGTGTTATTGTGTTTGTGCTTGGATGTGTGTGAGAGGGGTATAGAAGGCTGCCTATCTCAAGTGATAATGCGTTTTATGGCCCTTAAGAGCACGTTAAAGAAATCGATGACCCGGAGACGGCGTGGCTGAGAGACCTTATCAGAAAACAATAAAGCGAGCACCGCAGAGATTCCAGTCCATTATTATAGCCATGTCGGTTTGACCTGTATAAAGCTAGTAGTCTAATCTTTGGTTTCTGTTATTTATGGTTGACCTTATATGGTTATGATGTAACTGAAAGGGGGGCGTTGTTAGTGAGTGACTTGTTAGATACTCCATTCGGGAGAAGAAGGGTGGCTGTGTGTGTGTGTGTGTGTGTGTGTGTGTTTGGAGAACGCCCATATCAAACAAACTCCACAGCTGAGGTGAGCCAAGCTGTGTGTGCACTCAAGCACACCCGGTGCCCAGAGGCAAGCGCACAAACACATGCAGACACACACACACACGCAGACACACACACACGCAGACACACACACACGCAGACACACACACACACAGCACTGTGGTAGGCACACACACACACACACACACACACACAGCACTGTGGTAGGCACACACCACACACTCACACCACACACTCACCCTGAGAGCTGAGGGTGAGGACATACGCACACACTATCCAGAGGTAGGCAGGGAGAGGTTGGGAGAACGAGACACTAAACAAGAATGAAAAGAGAGAGTGAGTAAACAAGAATGAAAAGGGAAAGTGAGTAAAGACTAGGTAGTGAACTAGAGGGTCATAAACTGGATAGCAGAAATGTATGCTAGAGGGATGATAAAAGGATGGATGAAGGAGAAACAGAGAACAACATAAGAGACAGGATATAATGATGGAAGAGAGAAGCGGGCCTGGCATCATTCTTTCATTCCACCTCAGTGCTCCTGTCCCCTGTCTGTCAGGCAAACAGGGCTGACAAGAAGATGCGCGCGCGCACACACACACACACACACAC
>NC_045152.1:9882944-10037944 GCF_900700415.2 Clupea harengus | reverse complement strand
TGCTGATATGATATATGTATGTCCATAGGTGCTGTATGCAGTCTGCTGAGTGTGTTGATATGATATATGTATGTCCATAGGTGCTGTATGCAGACTGCTGAGTGTGCTGATATGATATATGTATGTCCATAGGTGCTGTATGCAGACTGCTGAGTGTGCTGATATGATATATGTATGTCCATAGGTGCTGTATGCAGACTGCTGAGTGTGCTGATAAGATATATGTATGTCCATAGGTGCTGTATGCAGACTGCTGAGCGTGGTGATATGTCCATAGGTGCTGTATGCAGACTGCTGAGTGTGCTGATATGATATATGTATGTCCATAGGTGCAGTACAAAGAGGAGTTTGAGAAGAGCAAAGGGAAGGGGTTCAGTGTTGTGACTGACACACCAGAGATGCAGAGACTCAAGAAAACACAGGACCAGATCAGCAACGTAAGTCACACACACACACAAACACACACACACACACACAGATGGACATTCACTCTGGACCAAATACGGAAATAAAGTTGGATCCGCAGGCATAGTTTGTGGACATTAATGACCCACATACACATAGGCCAAGCCTTGCATCAATGCTGGACCAGTGGAATATCATAGGACCAAGGCAGATAAATTATATTGTTTCCTTTTGTACACAAACCACTGATGCAACACGACTCGATACAAATCAGTGTATATGTGGACGTGTACAATACCAGAGAGGAGTTTGAATTTGTGTTGTCAAGTTTTTATCAAGGTGATTTGTCATGTCTGACTGTGGGTCTGGGTGAAAGAGGAGCCAGCACTTCTGTTTGCATTTCTTAACCTTGTGTTTGTTCCCATATTACAGTGCGTCAGATATGTGGTTGGTAAGCAGTGCTAGCCTAAGCATGGTGTGAGTTAGCATGTTTCCCCACACTTGGCTGGTAGCATTCGGAACTAACAGACTCGGAGGTCTTGACAAAAAGCTTCTCTCTCGTGTGTGTGTGTGTGTGTTTGTGTGCGACAGAGAGAGACGTTAAACATTACTGCTTCGAGTTGCATTCTAAACCTTCCTCCTTGATCCAAAAGGAGTAACAAATCCCTTAACCAACATGTGATTTTGAGAAAACATGTAGTTTATATAAGGCAACCCATCTTGCTATGTTCAGTTATACTGGTCTAACAAAATACTGACTTAATCAAATGTTCTCACCTCCTGTGAGCTAATATTTGGAGGCAAAAATGAGGTTTGTGCTATATTCTTTTTGGTAAATGTGTGTGGAGTTCTTAACTGAAAACCCCTCAGAATGTCAGATATGCTAAATTCATGCACTACCATGTTTGTCCATGTTAATTCCAGTTGTTCTCATACAGTGTGTTTACATGATGGTATAATTCGAATCTTTGCTTAGTCGGACTATGCTATCTTTTGGGGCAAGTGCTATTATCCCAATATACATGGCAGTGAATAAATCGAATCATTGGCCGAAAGCATGTCATATCCGATACGATAGGTGGCGCTGTTTTCATTACAACTAGTGGTGATACAGCCCTTTCCGCTTGACCTCTTCACCACTACCAATAACAACAACAGTTGATTGAGCATGAGTCGCGTCTGTTCATCGGTCCAGAAATGCTTGTTGCCTCTTGGGTTGTTTGTTTGTTTGTTTGTTTGTTTCTGCCGGGCCGATGTGTTTATAAGTTACATTATTCAAAGGTGAAAGATAAAAGGCGAGAGAAACGCACGCACATTCACACGCGCGCAAATAATGGGTTACAGCCTACGCATTGCCCTTCTGCCAGTTGCATCAAATTGTTTTAGTACTTCTTCGCTGTCGATTTCCAAATCTGTGTGAATATTCATGAGAGCAAGTCTAGTCAGTCTTTTCGTAGATAGATACAAGACCTTCAGGACGCAATGAATGTTTGGGTAGAAATTTGCCGAACTTTCCAGGTCTTGATAAAGTTCACTGCGTAACTCATTTAGCTGTTTCCAGCTCTGTATCTGCATCGTCAACGCTGGGCATTAGTTGTCTGTACTCCGATTTTATAGTTTCCCCATTGTAATAAATATGCGTTCATGATATATTTTTTTTCTTCTCGCGTAGCAAAAGGTACGCACAGTGTGTACGGCTGCATGCGCCACTGGAACTCTGTGCAATTAATACAATACATAATAGGCTAATTGATACAATATCTCCTCGTTTGAGTGTGGTTGTTTGAGTGCAATGGGAGTGTATGATCGATGTTGTCTACAAAGGTATTTAGGTAAAGGTATTTACGGGAAAATATCTCGATCCACCTGTCACGTCTCTGTCTTTAGAGGGCAGCGCCAAATAACCGAACAAAACTCAACTCACGCTTGCCTCACGGGCACAATACCAAATTTCATCATATTTGATAAAATGAAGGACAAATTAGTTGTGAATAGTATCACCGAGTTTGACAGGTATTGGTCAGGTAATAGCCGAGTGACAGCTGATTTGCTTTCTGATTTGACAGTACTTATTCGTGGGTTTTTTCAGCGCCAGATAACTGAACACTGAAAATGTGGAACGTCCTTATACGTGTTTAAGGAGGGGTTGTAAGGGTGCTCATATCTTCGGACCTCTTCTGTTATGTTTGTTCATAATCAACAAGAATAAGCTTGTGAGACAGTCTGCAGGATATTCATAAAAAAACGTGTCATTAGTATGAACAGTTGAGACAACTTATCCCTCTTTCGTCTTCCGGGTCACGACCTGGCAGGGAGAGAGGGAGCATGCGCAAAGACGCAAAGTCCAGTTCCTTATCCAATTCACCGTTACATGCCGCAATAGTCGAACTATCAACTGGA
This sequence comes from Clupea harengus, assembly GCF_900700415.2. Taxonomy (NCBI): domain Eukaryota; kingdom Metazoa; phylum Chordata; class Actinopteri; order Clupeiformes; family Clupeidae; genus Clupea; species Clupea harengus. Next base: position 10,035,139 of record NC_045152.1, on the reverse strand, counting down.
TCGGATCGAGTTATCCAGGGGTGTTAGTCCGACTATGTGCGGTCCGACTACGATCCGACTAAGGTGCTTACATGAAACGGATAATGCGATTTCAGTCCGACTAAGGCAGTTATTCGAATCCATTTAACCACGGTGATAGATAAATCTTTTTTTTCTCTATCTGTCTGTCTGTCTGTCTGTTTGTCTTTTTTCTTTGTCTTTTTGCATTCACTATTCTTTCTTTTCTGTCTTTTTTTTCTTCCTTTTTTCTTTTTTGTTTATGCATATGTTTTTCATTTAAGCATATGTGAGGTTATTAGCTGAGAGGGGCCTAATACGTCTCCTGTGTGATTTTACCCTGGGAAGGGTCTTTCTGTTCTGATGTGTTAAACACACATACACACACACACACACACACACACACACATCCTCACACACACACTCACACACACACACACACACATCCTCACACACACACTCACACACACACACACACACACACACACACATTCTCACACACACACACACACATACAAATACACACACACACATACAAACAAATACTCACACACACATACAAATACACACACACACATACAAACACGCACACACTCACATACAAATACACACACACACACACACACACACACACACACACAATGCTGCCCCTCCTCCAGGATTTTACCTCAAATTGTTGAACCTGCATACAAACACTAGCCATTTTATCTCTGTCCCTCGCATCACCCTTGGCCTCTGTGTGAACAGAGGTGTGGTTGCCTAGCAATGAAGAGGTCCTGAAGTTCCTTTTACAGTGTCATTTCCGTTTAGTGTTCAGATAGTGTCTAGTCTTTGCTTCCAGATGACCTGCCCACATAGTGCCACGGACAGATGGTCTGATGCATGTAACAAACAAAGCTGGAAAACCCTGGTGCAATCCAGTGTCTGACTGTTCTCGATGACCATCACAGGAGTGTATACTTACTTCCAGAACACACACGGGAATCATTTTAATCAGAGTCCCAGTAAATAGACTTCTGTCTTTGCCGTCACTCAGCATTTGGTGATTCACACTGCAATTGCAATCAGCTTGTTGAAATGGCACCTAAATTCATTTTCAATCATACATCAGCAGGGCTCTGTGGGTGGTTGATCTGGATGTCTATCAGCAGACTCCCTCCATCTAAAGTGTTCCTCACTTAGTTATGTTTAGTGACAATGTGGGCTGATCTTTATTCTGGCTTCCAAGCTTGGCCAGTTTCAGACAACGCCCTTGTAAGAGTGACACGGTGGAGGCACCTGATGGAGAGGTGAAGTACTGCAAGAAAGTCAGCTCTTTGTGATGAGAGGACTTTTTTTTTTTTTGGTATTCAAGTGTTACTTAAATTGTCTGCGGTCAAGGCTGGCTTTTCTTCTAAACCCCACTGTTTTAAGGGCACCATTGCACTTCCCATTCTGAACCAGCACTCCTTCTCTGTGCTTCACCTTTACTAGGCATTGGATTGTTTGAGACGTTTCAAGCTTGGTTAACCGTCAAGTTGTTTTGACCGGCACTTTAACTCCCGCACATTCCTCTTCAAATGTCAAATACTACCCCTGTAGGCCCCACAAAGCCAATCTTGATTTGCAACATGACAAGTGCATCTCTTCTCAAATAATGTAACAATTGCGTTGTTGTCTATGTGTCTAATTGTATAGATTATTTGTTTCTTTCGGTGTGTGTGTTTATGTGTCTTAATGTGTGTGTGTGTTCACGCTCCAGATCAAGTATCATGAAGACTTTGAGAAGAGCCGAGGAGGTGGAGGAGGAGGAGGAGGAGGAGAGGCACCACCGCACCAACTCCCACCTCAGCAAAACACTACCTCAGGTAGGCGCACATGCACGCACACACAAACTCACTCTAAATATAGACCATAAATCCTCTTCAAGTTATTTGACCCTGCTAATTGGCTAATTTACAGTGAGCTAATTGACTGATGTGGATCCATCTGTGGCATTGCTAATGGTTTCTTCCTCCCTCTCTCTCTCTCTCTTCCTCTCTCTCTCTCTTCCTCCTCTCTCTCCTCTCTCTCTCTCTCTCTCTCTCTCTCTCCCCTCGTCCTTGTGTGCTGTGCAGCACACCAACCTCCTGCAGCCACTCAGAACTACCACTACGAGCCTGAGCCTGAGCCTGCGCCAATGCCAGTGCGCCAGGCTGCTGCCGCTCCTCCACCCAGTGCCGGGGTAATCACACCGACACAGGCTTCTACACACACACACACACACACACACACACACACACACACACACACACACACGCTCACTCTACTACACACACACGCTCACTCTACTACACACTAGACATCCTCGCACACACTCACTTTACTGAACATATACATACATACATACATACATACACACACACACACACACACACACACACACACACACACACACACACATACACAGACGCAAATAGACATACACAAACACACCTCCCAGACAGTTGCACTATTTTTAACAAAGCAATAAAATGGTCAACTTCAGTCCCTCCAGTGATATTTTCAGAGGCCTCTTTGCTGAAAGGCAAAGAAATAATATTAAAAAATTTCAAATCACAAGACATTTATTAGTTGCATTTAAGGCATTGCTTGTGTGATGATTGCGCATGGAATAAACGCATTGCAGAAGTGATTTTGATCAGATACCTCCTCCACTTAGTCACTGTCTGACCAGCGACTAAACATTTTTTATGAGTAGGACTCTCCATTGTTTTCTGTGCTGCACACTGATGCTCATTGGGGCACACTGTAGATCTGTAGCTGTTAATAACTCGTGTGTGTCTGTGTGCGGGCATTTGCAGAAGCGGTACCGGGCTGTGTACGACTACGCGGCGTCTGACACTGACGAAGTGTCCTTCCAGGACGGTGACGTGATCATGGACGTGCAGCAGATCGACGAGGGCTGGATGTACGGCCGAGTGGAGCGCACCGGTGCGGTCGGCATGCTGCCCGCTAACTACGTGGAGGCCATCTGAGGGAGAGAGGGATGGAGAGAGAGATTGAGAGAGAGAGAGAGAGAGAGTGAAGGGGGATAGAGAGGGAAAAAAGAGACCGGAAGGGAGGGACAGGAAGGGAGGGCATGTGTGTGTGTGTGTGTGTGTGTGTGTGTGTGTGTGTGTTCTGACCACACCACTCTACTGCCCAGTGCCATGTCATGTTAAAAGCGCTTTTGTTTTGTTTCAGGTTTTTTTTTCTCCATATCATACAAACGTAGGTCTTGTGTTTGTCGAAAAAAAACACAAACAGACTCGTCTCTGTACAGTGGAACTCTCATCAGAATCTGCATACAATCACAAAACTGGACCTTAGCAACCCCCCCGCCCCCCTTCTCCCTGTGTGTCTTTGATCTCTGTCAGCACACCGTTTGGTGTGTCAGTCCCCTTTCTTGTCTGTCCGTCCGTACGTCTTTGTCTTAATTACTGTCTGTCTGTTTGTTGGTGTCTGCCTCTCCTTCTGCCTGACTGCATCTGTCTCAGCCAGAGGAGGTGCTATCACAAGTGGCACTTAAGTCTTAATGACACACCTACACTTATGGATACCTATGTGTACATAAACACACATATGTATGCACTCAGTACATATCTTAACTGATGCATACAGACATAAAGGCTTTAGTCAGTAAGTCAGGGGTCATCATATCAGCACTTCTTAAACAAAAAAGACCCCCACCCCATCTCTGATTAATTGCTTCAGTTGTCATGACAGCAAGCGCAAGCATATACTCCTTTTAATTTTTGTTTTCTAATCTTGTTTTCCTCAACTCATAATTTAGCTGTATATTTTGTCAGTCAGGCATAGTGTAAAATCTCAATGGTAGTTGTCGAATGAAGCTTGAATTTTAGACTTGTGATCATTCCCTTTTTGTCTTAATGGACAAAGCTCTGAGATTTGTCCACAGGCATCAGATATGACTGTGGGTGAGATTTTTGGGCTTTGGAACAAGGAGGGGACGCAGCAGTGGATCAGCTTTTAAGCATAATATCTGATGCCTGTATATATGCCATAGTTGTGTTTTTACATCAACATCTCCAGTACCAGCATGACCTCATGGATTATGGGTATTGTAGTCAAACTGGAATCATATGTTAAAGATCTCCCACTCTAACCCTTGTGGGGTTACTACGGGTTTGATATGAGGAGTGCAGTGACCATTCTGCGGTGACAACACTCCTTCAGGCAGTTACACACTGAACTGTCACGGTTTGTTCAGCGTGCTTGTCAAGGATGCAGCCTCTGTGATGACAGGACGGGGAACCGCATAAATTGAAATTAATTTACAAAAACCTATTGATCCGTGTCACAACTGCACTCTGTCGTCCATACACTGGTCAAACGATATGGAGGCATTCGCTGTAAAAGCACCTTTACAAAGTTTTGTTCCTTGTCCTGTCATTACTGACAGTACTGCATGTGTTTATGCCAGACTGCATGGCTCTCGATAAAGGAATGGCTTGCTCTGGGGGCTGCAGATACATCTCCTAACCTGATATTGCAGAGTGGAGTGGAGTGGAGTAGGTTAGTATAGGGTAGTGTCTTTAACCAGCCTCGGATGAGACGGGCTGGCGAAGACAAGCCAGGACAAAATAAGGTCAAGCACAATGTTCAGTCATTCCTTTGAATTCTCATAATTGTTTTTGTCTGTCTCATTTCTGTTATGGGACATGTTGTGTAATGTAAAACTATCAGTGATCAAACACTCTTCTTTATCACATCAGTTATCGTTGTGACTTTTCTTTTATCATGTTGTTTCCATTGCTCCCCCCCCCCCTTGCTGTTGTAAGAGACAGTTTAAATGCCAATTTATGAATATCATTGAAATAAAAAGAAAAACTTTTATTTGTATACCAAGAGGGGCCAGTGTCTCTAAACAAACTCTAACCAAAATGTGTTCTACTTGTGTCAGTCCAGGACTCATTCTAGAACAGACCTCCCGTGCACTTGTAAGAAAAAACAGCCCAATGGTTTGCATGTCATACTCACTGGGTGATCTGACAACTTGGTGGAGACACTCAAAATCTTCCCTCACCACATCTCCTTCCTCTCTTTTTCTGTGTGACATTTACATATTGATGAAGACAAAAATGCAGAGAATTATTCATATTTTAATACCTGGCGTCATTGTAATGTGAGAGACCGCAACAGAAGAAAAACAAATCGAGTGTATCTGTGTGCATGCACATGAGTTTGTGTGTGTTGTGTATGTGTGTGTGTGAGAGAGAGAATGTGTGTGTGTGTGTATGTGTGCCGTTACAAGACCTGTATATTATAGTGAGGATGGGATGGTCCAGTGTTGATTAAAGCGTTGAGTTTGTAGGGAAAAATCTCCAGACTCAGAAGGGAAAAGCAGTTAGTGTTAATTGCTGATATAAATCCATACATAAGCATTCACATAACCCCACTGACCTGTATGTTGTGCTATAATTGCAGCAAACTATATGGAGGGGCTAGCACAATGCAAGATTCTTGTCGTTGTAAAAATTTGTAGTGTTACCTCTCACTGTGTGTAATGGCCACGTAGAGTGCCCCGAGTACTGCTACATTTTTCATATGGAATATACTGTACGCCACTTATATCTGATGCCTCAACTAGAATATTAAGTCCAACATTGACACCTTTGAGCACACGTCCAGATGGATATGGGGGAAGTCTTGTGCTAATCCCTACACAAAGTCTGTTGCAATTATATGTGTGTGACATTTTCATAAGGGCCTTGAGTGATGTCTGCTGATAGGTATGTGTGAGAGAATGTATGTAAACCCATGGCCTCTTTTTTGACACACCACATCATCATCGTGAAATGTCAGTCCAGAAATAAAAACTTAAACGATCACAACACAACAAGCTGGTCCTGTCTTAGTCCCCTAACCCAAATTATTAAAATCGCAATTGCATCCGCCTTACCTACATCTCCCTCTCATAACAAACATTGAAAAATATCAATTGCATTCATTTTATGCCCACACTTCTGTTCTGAAATTTGTCACTTGCGATATTTTCAGTGTAGTGAGAACAGGACAATAGTGTGTACAGTATCGGCCAAGAGAAGTGTTCTGCTGTGAGGACGTCTGTTCATCCAGTCCAGTTATGCACGTGGAATTGTACCGATTCTGCAGTCAATAAAAAACGATATTTTTTATCAGATGTTCTTTTTTGTCTCTGTTCGCATATGCCTAAGTTATTAATGAATTCGAGTCGGTATCAAAATGACGGCACGACTGCTTGCACCGATGCCTTTTCACTTGCAAAATGTTCTAGAACCCACCAAGCGCATCTGGTGGGGAGGGGTCTCGCGCAGCTGCGAAATTTATTCCACTCCGGTGATTCCCGATCTATTCCGAATTTCCCCGTGTGTTTGTCACGGGCCTGTATTTACCGTACACCTCTGTCATACAAACTCGGGGTCTCCTCCGGGTCCGACCGACAAATACCATGTTGGACATCTTGGTTCTGATGTTCTTCGCCATCATCGCGCTTGTTTTCCTGTCATACATCATCTACATGCTGTGATGTAAGGCACTTGACGGGTCGGTACAACATATCGCGAATGAGCCAGATCTTCGATGCTCCTCTTGTACAAAGGTGAGGTAAATGTCTACATAAAAGTTCACAGAATGCTAAAGCCCTATCCGGAGTTGGGACAATATTTTTTGTTTAAAGGCCATTTTTTAATCCCCTGTCTTTGTGTGTTTGGTGGTATCAGATGTCTACGTCCTTCCACGAATTTTCTCCCCAGCCTTCTATTCAATATGTGCATTTATGGATGTAGGAAACGTAATTTGGAAAGCATGGTTATAAAACTACTTTACACTTCCTGTTGGCTCGATATGCTTACATGGGGACATTGATGAATTCACTAATAGGACGGCATCCTTTGCACCGTCTGATCATACGCATCAGATCGGTACCCAAGAGGGACCATAATAAGTGTGGCACACGATTCCTCAGTGGTCCGTCTGTAAATAGGCCCTGTGGGTTAAAAAGTAGCCTACAATATGTAGCCTGTATTATCTGCAGCCTATGCTGTCTGTCTTTATTGTTTTAGGAGGGAATCACCTGAAATGGAGTGTTATGGATTGGATGTGGGCATCAGTGCGCTCTCACAACAGGACATTCGTGAACACTTGGACGCACAATAGAAAGATTAGAGTGTTGATGGAAAACCATTGTCCTGACTCCTCCTGTTCATGGACGATGCAGATGCTCTATAGATGTCCCTGTGACCCTTGTGTGATGCTGTTTCCTGGGCACGTTTCTCCATCAGACTCCTCGCCCATCACTCTTAACTGACCTCTGCACGCTGGAGTGATGGGTCTTGTACAGCAAAGAGGGTGTTTGTATAGTGCTCCCCTAGAAACACACCCACTCTTTAGAAATATGTGTACATTCATGTTTCTTTGTAGCGTGATTTGCACGAGAACGCTTACGTTATGACTACATTCCTTTGGTAAATAAATGTGTTTGATGACGAAAAAGAGTTGAATCCCTATGCTATTCGTTTGACCTTATATGAATTAATGCTTAATGCTTTCGAAGTAGTGCCTAGCGCACTGACCACAAAATAATTCGAGGTAGACTAACTAATTGTAGCGTAAGAGGGGGTATAGCTCAGTGGTAGAGCATTTGACTGCAGATCAAGAGGTCCCCGGTTCAAATCCGGGTGCCCCCTGACGTAAGGAAGTGTTTTGGGAGATCTGTTTGATGACACGCTCAGTATATTTCAGAATTCCTGCGTCATAGCATCCCAAACCGTAGAACAACGTGTATGTGGTGCAATTGCGATTTGCATCAAGATTGGAACTGATGGTGGCCATAGTCAATGTTTGAATTCACTGCCACTGCAACACGCTTGCGCATGTGTTTGATTGCGGGTGAGTGTGTGTTTGTGTTTAAAAGCTGACTGTGTTTATGTGCCACGTAGCATCAGTGTGAAACACGAACGGATCACAGCGACACCCTGTGGAATTACAGACTAGTGTTGATAAAGCCACAGTGAACTTTTCCTTGGGGAGTTGTTTTTAATATGGCAGCATTTTAGTTCAACAAAATTGTGGGTTCAGATTTTTCTGTTCTGTGTTATTTTCTTTTCTTTTAATGTATTTATGGCTTTGTTTTAGTGATTGTGACATACTCGAAGGATAACATTAATCGTCGACTGACTGAGTTTATTAATCGTCGACTGACTGGCTGAGTGTTACGAAAAGAGTTTCCTCGTCCTGATTTATCTGAAACCTAAATAACTGCACATCACTAAAAGGGCGGAAGAGTTTGCCAACCATTAAAACAAGTGCAAAACACATGTCCTCATCCATGGTTGTTGACTAACTAGCCTAAACGAAAATTATCAAATTAATTTCAGTAAAGTATAGTCCTTTATTCTGTGTATACATTCATCCATTTTACGATGTTAGCGGATTCCTTCCACTACTACATCTGTACACGTGCATGTAGGCTGTCAGAACTTGATCAGTCACATAGGAATTTTCAGACACACACACATGATCACGTGGATGTGTGTGTACGTCTGTGAGTGTGTATGTGTGTGCCAGTGACTCAAACTAAGTCAGTCTCAGTTCTCCACTGGACTCTCCCATTCTCACAATCATAAGACCCGTCACATGACCCACATCTGATGAGTGGAAGTTGTAAAACTCAACGAGTCTCTGAAATACCAAACCTTAAATCACCCTATAACCCTGCAACAATTCTATCCTATATCCTATATAACCACCAATATTTGCATAGGCCTACATACAATTCTGTATTAGACATCAATATTAACAAATAAATAAGATGTGTAATTATGTGGTTGGCCCCTGTATGCACAATGTTGTGTGTGTGTGTGCCTACTCTTTCTTACCTCTCATCTGGACTGTCAGCTGATCTTTAATTCTAGCTAGGACCACGCTTTAGCTGCATAGTACACTTTACTCTGTATTTGGCATGGTTACAGAGCTACATATATATGCAACAAATATACAACACATTAGTTTTACCTAAATATATTTCAATGGATAATGTACTCAGACATGTTAACAGACGTGAATTCATAGATTTGAGTTTAGATACAATTGTTGTCAACCTGCAATTCCTAATGGCTAGGCTAGAGCAGAATTCACACATCCCTGTGACAGTCTGCAATGGACTGTACCATTTTAGCGTTAGGGGTGAAATATACCAACGAGAGATTTAATGACTGCATAGCAGAAAACATAATAATTTGTCTACATAAGAATGTTTATAAATGAGTCATGTACTTGATTGTAAAGGGCATATATTTAAAATAATGTAAGGTACATTTATTTAGACGTATGTGTCATCCCTGTAAAGCGGAAATGGGCCGCACGGTGATGACTGATCATGTGACTCTCTCCACTTCGCCATTTTCATCCTCTCCACCGGTGATCTGTGGTAGACTAGATCCGTGGCTCTTCCAAACCGTGCTGGCGCAGGCCGTCGTGTTTCCGACATTGCGAGTAGTTTGAGCAGGTACCACAGTAAAACCTTACAGGTAGAAATTCAATATTTCTTTTTTGTACATCTCATTGTAGCATCAGAAGAATGTCCGAAAGCCCAGAATATTCCCCGTTCTTTGCAGTGATGGGAGCATCCGCCGCAATGGTCTTCAGCGGTAAGTGGTATTTCATTCATTCTGGGCAGACTCTGCATTGTCCACGCACGGACATGTACTGCGTGTTTGTATTATCTGATGGGGAATGAACGTATTTCTGGTTGGAACTGGAGATGGAGGGTGTCACGGCTGGCTGGGCGATGATGCGTCCCGCGGATCTAGGCGATCACCTCGGTATATACCTGCTCGAGGGGGAAGGGATGCGCGAAGGGTTCCATCACGGTAGATGACGTTGCGTTTGACGTAGGTTTTTTATAAATTATTTATTTTGTTTGATTGTTTTTTACTAGACGTCAAGAAAATATATATTTTTTTGCTGTTCATCTCGAAATCAAGACGACTTAAGCTGAAGTTGCCATTGCCAACTGATACATGAATCTAGCGACATCGAATGATGACAGCCTAAAATATATAAGCATTGTACATAGATATGTTGAAATAATTTAAAATGCCATCTGAGAATTTTGTATGGCTTTAAGGAATTTCGCCTATATTTGACTTGACCTCCCATCCACCATCTAATGTCATTGATTTAGCTGCTGCCGTCAAGTCACTAGCAAATATACCGAGCAAGGTGTAATTCAGTGATTGCACTGTCAGATGCGGAGGAGCGTTCATTCAGTTAAATTTATATTCGCCTCAGTAATTACTCCCGACCGAATATAATGACAAAGCTTTATTTCCTGGTGAAGAGTCGTTGTCATTGGATAAATACTATGCTATCCAGTAGGTTAAGTCAGTGTTGGCTAAACGCGAAGGAAAACCCCGTGGGCGGCTTCGGCCATTTTCGTATCTAATCGTGTGTCGAGACAGGGAGTGCGAGAGGGAGACTTGTATCTTCCCGTTGGGTTACATCAGTGGAGAAGTACACCATTGTTTCCTTATAGAATAGGGAAACTGTGTTCATTCATTGGAATGCATTATGAGTCTGATAACGTGTGACCTTAAACAGTTTTAGCTACACTAACAGGCCCCTCAGTGGTGAAAATGTGTGCAAGGACTGATTATCCCCAGAGTGATTGTGTGTACCCTCTCTTAAGTATTTGAGGTGTAGGTGTTGGAATGATGTTCATTAGTTAAGATATGTGCTTAGACCTTCCACATCAAAACAAGATCCCCCCTCGCCTGACACCTCCACCCCCCCCCCCCACACACACACACACACGCACACGCACACACACACACATACTACTGATACTAACCATACTATACTTTTGTAAAGTTCTGGTTGTGTTTAAGTGATCTGTAGTGTGACCATGATCCATGTTGGAGCAATGTATTGTCACTAATGCACTAAGAGGTTTTTGATCTAACAGAGTTTTGTGTGGGGCTGTGTGAATGGCCTATACGTTAAAGTTAGGATATGGATCGGCTGTTCTACTGCAGCTCTTTAAAATGCAGACCTCTTTTTCATCTGTAGCTCTGGGTGCTGCGTATGGCACAGCAAAGAGTGGCACAGGTATTGCTGCAATGTCTGTGATGAGGCCGGAGCTGATCATGAAGTCCATCATCCCAGTGGTCATGGCTGGTATCATAGCCATCTACGGGCTGGTGGTGGCTGTGCTCATCGCCAACAACATCTCGGAAAAAATCACACTCTTCAAGTAAGTTTGGTGTGCTTTTTGTGTTTTACGCACACACACATATTGTTAACAAGTAAGCATAAATGTGACCTGTTTCCTGCTCTGACATACTGTTGTGCAGTGCTAAAGTTATCCTCTCTCCCATCTCTTAGGAGTTTCCTGCACTTGGGTGCTGGCTTGAGCGTGGGTCTGAGTGGCTTGGCGGCTGGCTTTGCGATTGGCATCGTGGGTGACGCTGGCGTGAGAGGCACTGCCCAGCAGCCTCGGCTCTTTGTCGGCATGATCCTCATCCTCATTTTTGCTGAGGTGCTGGGGCTGTACGGCTTGATTGTTGCTCTCATCCTCTCCACCAAGTAAACAACGAGAGAACAACGTTCAACATGACGTATAGAATCACCACATACACCATACACAAACACACACACACACACACACACACACACAAACACACACTTGCTCAGTCACCAAACACATGACGACTAAAGTAAAGACCCATACTGGATTTAAAAAAATAAATCCTATCCATAAATATCGACATTGTAGAACCACAACCACCACCACCACCACCACCACATATATTACATTGACCCCAAGAGCAGAGAGGAGAATGTGTGTGGTCGTGTCTGGGTAATTGAGTGTGTGAGCGAGTGAATACATGTTTGCATGTGCGTGTGTGTACACACACGCTCCTCTTTTCTCCTTGTGTACAGTACTCCTGAGTTTAGTCGCTTCTGTAAATGCGCTGTGTAATTTGTGCTTTGTTCTGTGTGTGTGTGTGTGTGTGTGTGTGTGTATGCGTGGGTGTATGTTTAGATAGTGCATCCCTTCCTCCCTTGACCTTGCTATGCTTTGCTTGTTTGTGTTTATTTTTTGTTGTGTGTGTTATTTTTGTCTTCATTTTCCTCGTGTATGCAAAACATACGTTTTTTTTTTTAAGTATTATTTTGACCATTTCTGATTTCCACATGATGTTGAGGACCTATCAAATTATATACAAAATATACTATTTTTTTTTTCCCCACTGATAATTTAAGAAGATTTTCAATTGTTCATGAAACTGTTTTACAGGAACAAAGTCTTTATTGAATCCCAATGCTCTCTATATAAATAAGTGTATTATATAAATATATATCTGTATAGCTAGGTGAATTGCACTGTGGGTAATTTTGTTTCTAAGTGCTTGGAGTTTCACTGGGTGTAATCATTGGTTAACATGGAGATAGTTTGTCTGTACTCAGATATTGGTGGGGGAGTGTGAGTGTGTGTATGTATATGTGTGTGAGATTATGTATGCACGCATGTATCTGTGGTCGGATGTGTGTGTGTATGTATGTATGTCTGTATGTATGTATGTGTGTGTGTGTGTGTGTGTGTGTTTTATCTCAAAGATGACATTCTCGAACACTTGTACCGTTTTAATCTGTAGTTCTGCTGTCTCTGGTTGCGTTACTTGGCCGAAGCAGGTCAGTGAAGGCCGAACCGTCCAATTTCCTAAATAAATAAATCTCCTCAACTTCCACCACCTTTCTTTAAGTAGCTGCCTTTAATTGTCCTCATCGTATACATTTATTTCTTGTCTCAAATGTACTGTCTGGGTCCTCTGATGAGCAAAGTATATTTTACTCTACACATTCTGAGTGAAGCACTTGCATTTGTGTCTATCAGGGCTGGGTTTGTGTGAGGGTAGGGATTACCTCTAAGGTTGCCATCTGTTACGGAGTAAGTCATTGTGCTGCAGCTCAACCAAACTAGCTTTGCAATCCGGCAAATTTAGCACAACTGAACACTAAATATCCTTGTCGCACTGCCCCAGATTATCTACAGTAGAGGTTTTCAAAGTATGGGGTGGAGCCCCTAATGGGGGCACTGGCACCAGTAAAGGGAGGTTAGTGATTGAGATGTGGGAACAGCAAAATAATTATGTATTCATCATACATTCTAATAAATACATTGTTAGTTATATTATTTTATATATTATAGTTATATTATTTTATCTTGCAACACCCTTTACACTAAATGGTGTTGCAAGATAAAATAAGTCAAATCATTCTATATAGTAGGCTAAATGAATAATATATTTTTATATCAAGTCTGAACAGACTAGTAAACTAGTTGATTTTGATTATGTGATTGACTGGACACTCTTTCAAGAGAGTTTCCTCTGAACAGTTGGAGATAGTTAAGTGGCATATGAAAATACATTTGCAGTGGTTGGAAATAATGGATTCAAGTTTTGTATTGTTGGAAATGTATCTTCTTAAATCTTATTTATCTTCTTGCCTGGCTGGGTTGGAAAAGCACTGTGTAGATGCGCAAAATCCTCCTCCAAATATCCAACAAGAGAGGTAAGTCCAGATTCAACTGCAAGGCTTCCCTGTTTTGTGAGAGCCAAAATGTCCGCCTCACGAATAGCGCAGAACACGACAGTTTATGACAGCCATATTGACCAATGAATATAATGTACATGTACTATAGCCCACCTCTTTAACGTGATATCCAATCAATGGTTAACGAAGGACCAAGACATGGTAATGTATTGTTTACGTCTGTCGTGAAAGTAGGTCATTACTGGGACTGACAGGTAGCAGGACAACCCTTAGCTAAATAGCTAGTATGCTTTGACGGCTGCATATTTGTAAACGCATCTGCAAATACCGTTATCCAATATTTGGAAAATTGCGTGAAGACAAGAAAACCTACGCTTGACAACTGGAGAAGCCTCTCGCTGCGCAGCGAGACGTACTTGAACAACTGTAGGACTGGTAAGTTTACCCTGGTTGGGACAGTGTTGCTCGTTAGCTAACTTTGCTATCCTAGCTAAGTTAACGGACGATAGCTTGGTGGGGTCGCTCCGATCCGTTTCTGAAGCGGGTTAGCTAGCCAGGTAACAGTTGGCTAATGCTAGCGTCGTCACAAAAACGACAAATTATTTCAGCTATAGACCATTTTTTAACGTGGCATGGCACGCATATGTGCATACTAACCTTTTTGGAGGGCACTTCTCATCATAAGAGCTACGTTAAAAAAACAATGGCTAGCTAGCACTGGCTTACTAGCGTTAGTTACCAAAAGAGCACTTGTAGCCAGTTCGTGAGTTTTAGTTCTTGTACAAGCTATCACACAGATTTCTGTGATGGAAATAATGACAAATAACATGAAAGTCGGAAGATCAACCTCTGTTTCAATCACTGCGTGTGGTAACTGACCTATAAATGCTAGCTAGCTGCTAGCAATACTTTACAGGCTGCTGAGGTCAGAAATCTTAACTTAACCTTTGTAGACTTACAACATTGTTTCAGTCTTGGCCGAAACGCCCCGTTTGTTATGTTGGTGGAGCAGTGTGAAAGTGATGCATTTTGTTTAGCTTCATCGTCTTTTGATGGTGGTGGAATGCATCTGTAATGTTAGCTAACTTTACGTTACCCAAGCTAGCAAAGTATGGTAACTAGACCGTGTCATTATAAAACGTGGTTCTTAACCTAATTGGGGTAAAGCTGGTTTGTCTTGTGCAGTGATTTGAAATGAAGGGCATTTAACTGGAGAGTCGTTTGTGTAAACATCTGTTTACTACACCTGCTGCATAAACGCGTGAAAGTGATCCACCAAGGGGTGTTTGTTTAATCGCTAAAAAGCAAATCACTGTTGCGTTTTCGATTTTTGCTGTGCGTTTGGTTTGTTATGACATGTGATGTGATCCACAGGCTGATATGTCAAGAAGAAGCAGGAATAGTCGGGCGTGGCGTTACGTTTGGAGTGGTATTCGGCGAGATGCAGACGCAAGAGCTCTTATTCAGGCCTCGGAGACTGAGGTGTGTGTCTGCTTTTCTTTTCTTTTTTTTAGATTAAAATGAACTACGTCAACACTCTCACGTATGGGATAATCATAGATTGCCATAATGACATGACTTAATTGAACAGTTATGTCATTGTAACAAAACAAAAATAATTAATTCTACCTGTTGCTGTGGTTTGTGTATTAAAGTACAGTGACTCGGACTCTGAAGTGGAGTTTCCTGCAGCAGTGCCCCCTGTACCAAGTGCTGTCCCTGTGACTGGCGAGTCCTACTGTAGCTGTGACTCTCAAATTGAGGCCAGCTGCAATCCCCGCCTGCGTGGCTTCACACATATACACGACTGCCACTGTGGAGAGGATGACCAGGGTGGGCCTCTTAAGCTTCTCCTTCATACTCTGTCCTTCTCTTCATCTGAGTCTTACTCTTTGTCCAATTCACTTTTATTTCTCCCCACCACATACAAAAGAACTCAAAAAGAAAAATACCTTGCATCTACTCATTGTCAAACTGATGATTACTTGAATGTCACTAGTGTGGAATGACCGGTTATTCTGTGATGACTCACTCGTATACCTTCGAAGATTGTCTACCCTCTGTGGTTTTATTGGCAGTGGCAATGGTTTGGTAGATCTTGACTTTCTCTCTTTGTCTGTGGCAGATTTTGATTGGGTGTGGGACGATGATAGCCGGTCAGCAGCGACACTGCTGAGCTGTGAAAACAGGAAGGTGAGCTTCCACTCAGAGTACAGCTGTGGCACAGCCGCCATCAGAGGCTCCAGAGAGCTCACCGACGGACAACACTTCTGGGAGATCAAGATGACATCACCTGTCTACGGGACTGACATGGTGAGCTCCAATCTCAATGTCATAAAACAGCATATATTAGGTTTCTAAAAGAATCTTGTTTGTCATACTATTCACAGAAGACTCTTAGAGTTCATGTATCTAAATAGCTCACACTACCTAACACAGCTGTCAGTGGCTCTCACAGAAATGTCAACAAAACCAATGTCACCAACAAATGAATGTATATACAGAGGCTGTAGTGCACAATGATACAGGCACCATAACCTGCAATCACATCACTCTGTGTCTACAATATTCAACCCCTATGCTATGTTCTTGGAGCTCTATATACGCTTGTGGAGGCATTCTGGGTAGATAATAGCAGTATATATGACACGGTTACCATCACATAAACAAGCAAAAAAAGGCATTACAAATGCATAAAACCAAGGATTAAATTCAAAGTGCGCACATAAATGTCAGGGAAAATTACATGCTTACTATTCCTCGAGAATAACTTAATTTTGGTAGTTTTATTTTAAAAATAGACACTGAAAGTCAACAACACTGAAAGTCAAGTTTGCCCTCCAATGGCAATTGTCTTTAAGTGACAATTGAAATTATACACAAACATAATGTCTTTACACAAAACACCAAGTTTTGTTGCATTTTCACTTGCACTGCTGTGGGGACAAAAGTGGTTTCTCTTTGTGATGAACAGATCCTCCTGTTCCCCTAGGCATAAGAAATCAGGCCCAGTAATTACACAGCATGAACATGATGACGTGTCCGAGATGGGTTGTGTGAATAATTGATTCCTGTGTGTACATGCCACAGATGGTGGGGATTGGAACTTCTGATGTGAACCTGGATAAATACAGACACACATTCTGCAGCCTATTGGGCAAGGATGAGGAGAGCTGGGGGTTATCATACACAGGTAACTTCATCAACACCTCTCAGAAACTCCCTGACGGTGTAATTCTCTTTCATAGCCACATTTCTCTTATGTGTGTATGTATTTGTGTTTGTGTAGGCCTGCTGCATCATAAAGGAGACAAGATCAGCTTTTCATCACGCTTCGGCCAAGGCTCCATCCTTGGAGTGCACTTGGACACCTGGCATGGCACACTCACATTCTTCAAGAACCGAAAATGTATAGGTCAGTACCAGTCCATACAGCCAAGATGTGTGTTTGTGTTCAGGTGCCAGGACTTCTGCTTGTAGCCAACCGTCTCAGTGTATCACTTCTTGTTTCACTGAATGATTTGTGCAGTCAGCTATATTAGGCAGCAAATGTATTTGCAACTTAAAGGAAGTTATATTATAGACCTTGCTTCTGCAGAGTAATACAAACTCCTAGGGAATCATCCTCCTCCTAAATAGCATGTTACTGATTATGTTATGCATTAAAGGTATGTAAAAAACACTTTAAACATGTATCAACATGCCCAGAAGATATGTCATTTTTTAATTACATTAAATTAAATTACATTTTTAAAATGTTAGAACAGAGACCTAAATTATGTTTTCTAAACAAAGTTTGGGAGAATCTCATTGGAATGATTGACAGCTGTCACTCCATTTCAGCATTCCAGAAACTTCTCCCTACGTCACATGCTCAAAGCATCGTACCTTCTTCCATCCTCGAATAGTCGAATAGTTCCCAGTGATAATCGAATAGGGCCTCGTTTGTAAAATTCTAAATGTTCTTGCACTTGCACCAACTGAACGTGTGCATACACTGTCTGTATGCCTGATGCACCACTGTATGTTCTTTTCTCTTAGATGAACATGATTTCCTGACAGTGCAATGAAAGTCAATCAAACAATCCAGCACTGAGCATAACAAATCTGAAGTTAAACAAAGCGGCATAGTAAACTACAGACATAACAACATAAATACACTTCAAAAATGTTTCTAATATTATAGCTTGACATGCATGTATGCTTCTCCAGTTTATAGTTCATTACAATAGCCTAATTATAGAGGCAGTTTTTTTCTAAAACTAGCAAGAGAGCTAGCTAACCGTTATCAGACCTGTCTTGCAAACACCAACAACAACAGCACAATAAGCACTGATAAAAGCCAGCTAGCTTGCTAAGTGATGTATTTTGGTGATATATGGTCTTGCTGTAAATGCTGGTCTAACATTTTTGTTCAAAACTACATTGTGAATAGCTTGGGCAGCAAGTGGGAATGCTGGTTGTATTTATCACTCTTTTACATGACCATGCATCATGTACACAGATTTGAAGATGTTACAAAAACATACATTACATGCATCAGAAGTACACTATAGATTGTCTAAAGGAAAAAAAACTGAAATGAATGCATATATCTATCTATATATATTTAATATCATATTAATGTCTACATATATATAGGGATTCTCTGTTTGATTCTTCTTCGTGTGTGCGGATGTTGCAGGTGTGGCGGCAACCGAGTTGCAGAACAAGCAGGTGTTCCCCATGGCGTGCAGCACCGCAGCCAAGAGCAGCATGAAGCTCATCCGCTCTGTGTCTGCGCCCACTTCCCTGCAGTACCTGTGCTGTGCGCGCCTGCGCAAGCTCCTCCCGTCCGGGACTGACGCCCTGGGGGTGCTGCCCCTGCCCCCGGGCCTCCGTCAGCTGCTTCACTCCAAACTGGGCTGGGTCCTCACCCTGGACCACACGCAGAACCACACGCAGTCTCACGGCCACACACACACGCCTCCCGGGCCGTCCTCCAGCAGCGACTCAGAGGGCTGCACCTCTGACCCCGAGGCCTGCCAAAGGAAGCGCTGTCGTTGGACCTGATACATGTACACACACACACACACACACACACGCACGCACGCACGCACACACACACACACACACACACACACACACACACAGGGCAAACATGCAAAGGTAAGAAATGAATACAGTGCGTGCACACAGAAAACACTTAACTAAAGTATTTGTGTTCTAATGCAAACTGCCAGGGGTTTTCAATTCCCTTTTTAAGATATGAAAAAATGCAATGATCAATGGTGTTTGTTTCTCAATGGGCAAACTACTCTGTAATTAACAAAAGGTAGCATTGCCCTTTACACATCAAGTCTCCATTTTCAGTAGATTTCTTCCTTAGCCAGATGGGAGTGCTTTGTGGAGGCTACCTTTTGAAAACCCCTGGTATAGTCAAACACAAACATGTGCAAAACCCCACCCAGACATGAGAAGACCTATGGGGCCAACTGTATTCTACCAAAACTGTGACTAAACATCAGTTCAGTATGTAGCTAGAAAAGCTAGGTACAATTACTTTCATGCATTCCAACACTGTAAAAGTATCTTGTGTTGGTCTATACATTGTAAGCAAGCATTAACTGGATGTTAAAGGTTCTCAACAGTATTTAACCCCATAAGAGTATTACGGAAGCAAAACAAGTTAGTTCTGTACACCCATACACTAGACTCCACAAAAGTCCAACTATATTTTGACTTGTTCATATTTAGTCAAACTGTTACTGACTACTCCTTCCTGGATCTCGCACCGGAAGTGCTGCTACCTGAAAGCAGGAGATAATGTGTTACGGTCTCACGCTGCCCTCTCATACGTGGCCAAGAGTAACCCTACCCCCTTTCCGCTGTTTCTTTGGCATGTATGAAAGGTTCATGTTAGGCTTTCGGCAGTTTGGTCATGCTGCAGCTCCATAGGCCAAAATTACTAAGGTATCTGGATTAGTATTTTATTTATTTATTTTTGGATAATGGTCCTCTGAGCAGTACACTGCAGTATAGGAACGGCACTCGCGGCCCGAATCATGCAGATTTTCCTACCCTGATGTGTATGTGTTTCTCGTGCTCTAAAATAGATGCCGCTTTATCCATCACCCATTATCTTTTTTTTTTTTTAAACAGGACCTTTTATAAAAAATATGTGCCCTTATGAGTTAATGTACTTTCTCTTGTGCCAGCTTGTGTACAATTGAAGTCTCATCTTGAGGAGTAATGAACACCCCCATCAAAATTTGGAAGATTAGTTGCAAAGGGGATTGTGGTAAATCTGTGGAATGTGGAGCACTCCTTGTTTGTTTGTGTCTGCAGATGCACTTACGATGTCCACTCACTCATCCACAAGTAAGTCAAGCAAATTTGTGGTATGAGTGTGTAAGATGATCAGTTTGCATACTTAAGTCGTGTAAGGAGTGTTCCAGTGCCTTGGGCTCTGTCGTTTTAACAATGGCATCATGGGTGACAGATTTATTGAAAATGTTACTCAGACACTTTTTTTCCCATGTCTTCATTTTTTAAGCTGTTTTATTATGGGGAAACTCCTTTATTGTGTCTTTCTTCTGTGGGTCTTAATCTAATACATACACACTATATATATGTTTTATAATTGTCTGTAAAAAGAAAAGTTTTGTTATGCATTAAAGCACTTTTGCTTATTTGTATGTATATAAATTTAAATATTTCAACTATGCTGTCATCTGTACATAGTGTATGTATAAGCCTAGTCTCTATTTGCATTCTGTATATCTTAAGCATGGCCTTTAACCGAATTATGGTGTTAAAATGAAACAATAAATATGCACAAAATCAGTTCTGGGGGAAAGTGACTTTTTATTAAATGTGTAAATAAAGAATATCTCCCTCAAATTATTTCTAGTTTCAGATGTGTGTACAAATTTTGTTGAAAACGGAACCAATTGCATCTGTCGTTTGTACACGGTATGAATTAGAAGGCGCACCCATAGTCAGGAATTTCCGCTTTGTTGAGGTCAAGTTATTATACACAGATTCGCTGGTCCACGGTTTGATAAACAGGTTGGTGACATGTCGTTAATTCTGCGTAATAACGACATAGCATGCAAAAAAAATATTATAAGTTAATGTATATTATGGCAAAATTGCTCTTAGGACAATGCTTTAACATTTCATAGGGTAACACGTGCATCACAAACAGTTCTATCGGTTACCGTTTATGGGGTCACTAGCTGGACTAAATCAATTAGATTACTTGACAGACTACCACGGGCAGCTTGCTTTTATCTACACTGGCAGAATCGGGTATCATTTCGGTAGTCACTGGACTTACGGTTATAGGACTTCTGCTACCTTTGGTGCATTCTGTGGGTAATATGTGCAATATAACCAGCTAGCGGACAAAAGGGGTACATTCTGAAGTGTCTGGCTGTTATGTAGCACTGTGCGGTGTTTTTTTTTTTTTATCATTACAGTTTATTCTTCCAAACAAATGTTAACAGAAGTTGAATATATGCATTTTGCCTCTCTTAAAACAGCAACATGGTGAAGAAAAAGCGCGTCCGTCTGATCGCGGAGATGGCACGGAAGATTCGTGCCTACCGTGAACTGAAGAATCGGCCAACTGAGTCTCAGCGGTATGCCCTTGACTATGAGACGATGACTCGTCCATTCACTGGTAAAACATTGCCGGTTCTCGCGTGGGAAGACGTACGGCGTGAAAGTCGGCTGTTTACCTTACTGGCCAGTATGCGGATGTTCGGTGTGGGGAGAATTTTCACACGAAAATCGTGGCTCGAGGAGCATATTGAGCCTTGCTATTGGAAGATCACGAAGGTGAAAGTGGATTACACGGCAGAGGTGAGCGTGTGTGTGTGTGTGTGTGTGCGTGCGTGTGTGTCTTCTGGTGGTGGGGTAGGAAAACCTGGGGCTGTGTAGGATGCTTCGAACCAATACTGACTGAACTCCCTTGGTGCAATGTGCATGCAAATGTGTACACCACAGCTGAATAAAAGTCTGTCATCCCTGTAGGATATGGATCATGGAAAAGCCTGGGGAGTCATGACTTTCAAAGGTGAGCGTGAGCATTCATCCATCTTTGTGTCAATTACATCCCCATTCTGAAAACACCTAGTTTGGGTTAAATGAGTGCAGTCTCGGCACCAGCTTTGATGTTAGAGTTCTGTCTCTAAAGAGGAGACGGAGCTAGCAAAAAAAGTGTGCTCGTTTTTTTTTTGGAGTATATAGTTATTTTGCCCAGCCATATCTAGCTTACTGCTACATGCTTTCTGGGAAATCCAAGTCCCACTGAGATGCAGAGATACATTTGAGATATGTACATGGCATGCCCACTGAGAAGAGCAGAAAGGCGCGTCAGGTGATTCTGAGTCAGGTAATCAGAATGTAGGCTCCAGCCCAGGTGGGCAGTGTGCTCGGCAGCACTGTTCTACACAGAACCAACCTCAGTGCTTATGTATAACTTTTGAAAATGTAGTCAGATTAGGCTGCTGGATGAAAGCAGATGGGATAATATCAGGGTGACCCACCTGTCCAACATTTGAGTATTTTAATCCCTTGCCCTCACCTGTAGACATTACGCCTGAAAATGTTGGTATTTCTCTATTGAGTTGGAGGATGGAGTCCAAGAGAACCATGTTTAAATCTCTACAGCTTGTTTGCCCCATTGCTTAATGTCTTTGTTTCTTACAGGCAAACAAGAGGATAAGGAGCGCGAGGTTGAGAATGCCATGCATCACGACTGGCGGTTACTACCCAAACACGAGGAGGCCGACTTCACACGGTTTGAGCCCGTCCCAGAACCCCCTATACGTTATGTCATCTACCCACCCCTCCTGCGTGCTATGATCCTGGCCCAGAAGGGTCTCTCAACAACAGAGGAACCCATGCTGCCTCTGAGACGAGACATCCTGTTAAGCAAAGAGTACTTCCGGAACCAGGACCAAGAGCGACAGAGACAGAGACAGGCAGGGGAAGGCACACCAGTCTGAGTCATGGGCTCAGCAAGCAAATGGTTACAGAGAGAAGAGGGCCATGGACGTGAGCCCAAGCACTCTTGAAATGAACATAACATTGAAGCCACTCACTACTAAAGACTGAAATAATTCTTGGTAAAGTTGGCACTGTCATTATGACTCACCTTTCCCTTGATGTTGTATCGATGACTGTAAATAAACGCATGTTCTTGTCCAGAATTTAATTATTGAAGCATTGTTTTTAACCGGGGGTTGGGGGCTCACCCAGTTAAGTTTGCGTCCCAGAAATAAACGTATTAAGAGAATGCACGCTCGTTCCTTCAAACACGGGGACGCGCACATATCAGCCTCCTTCTCTTACCACCTTCCTTTTACGACCGGAGCGCGTGGGAAACCCGGCGTCTGAGATGCAAACATGATTTGCCTCTTCTTAACCATCTTCGCGAACATCTTCCAGACAGGTAAATGTAGTTGTTGGTTGTTCATTTATTCACATAGATGAGTCAGTTTGAGGGAACCGTTAAAGCCGCATAGTTTGTAGCTAGTTAGCTACCTAGCGCCTTAGCTACTGCTGTCTAAGTGCAGAAATAGCGTGTCATGTTACTAAACTATGTCGACAAGTCCTGCTAACTTGGTCAGGCTAGGATTACACGCATGCTGTCTGAAGACTACTCTGAGCTGGCTATCCTCTCGCTCACAACACTTTGCAGTAACACAGGTGATGCTTACCCAGCTAATGTCAACCGTCTATTGCCATTAGCAGCCCGCCAGCGGATACCCTCTCAGGGGTATCCCCCAGTGACGTAATCACCAAGCCAGCTCAGGTCCATGGCGTATTGATACACTGGTCGATAATTGTTACACCCTCAAATATGCGCAGTGAAATATGACAAGTGTGCGGAAAAAAGTGAGTCAACTTGGGTTACAAGTAGCTATACCATACCTCCGTACTAAACATTTGTCTCAGAGGTCTCTTAAACATTCAGAAATAGTCTTGTTCTCCTGGTCTTATACAATGACATTGAGATGATGCTCCTCTAAGGCTGAAAAAAAAAACTGACAGCCTATTAAGTAAACAAAAGATCTTTATCTGTTATTGGTTGTGTTCCAAATTTTAAGTCGACGTTATTATCAGATCCTATTAATAGGAATCGCTGAACTTATCTTTCGATTGGTTCCTGCTTGTGCTGCAAATCATTGACGTGTTATGACTGGTAAACGTACAGAAAGTGTGGGAGAGTTATGGGATCCAAACGATCACCCGCAGACTACCATTGTCCTGAGAATTTGGGGACAAAACAAGCACGAATTGAGGAAGACGGTAAGAGACGTTGTAAATAGATTGAAGGCAGCATTGTTGCAGATATCTCTGGTTCTTATGTTTTGAATATTGCAAAACTGGATAACCTCCCGTTTCTGTAGATTGTTTCAGTTTCTGTGAAAAGTTAATGACTAGGTAATTTGCTACAGTTTATTAACAATTATCAAGGTAAACAGACACAGATCCATATCAGTAGGGATCTGTTCCATATAGTCAGATACTTATAATAACATTATGAGCATGTCAGTGGCGGAAGAAAGCGGTTTACTTTGACGCACATGCATGCCCCGTGGGATTACATGTATAACCGTTTTGCGGTTGCCAGTTATAGCGTTTTAACTCAACAGTCAAGACCGATTTATATCGTTAATTGTTTTTACTAGAGGTTTTGACCCCTAAAGATCTAAAAATAGAAGGTTCTCTTTAAAACACATATTACTTTACCGCACCTAAATGCAAATAGAGTTTGGCCGTGTTGAATGAGTTTGTGACCCGTAAGCCCTCAAAGCCTACACGTTCATGTTATGGATGTATTAGATCCATTATGCCTGTCAGAAATATAGACCTAGATGTTTTGTGGAATGCTGTGGTGATATTGGGTCTGGCATCGCAGATTAGTTTCATTGTCTTTGTATTTAGGCCTAGCCTACTTTATTTTTTCCTTCCCTGGGCTGAGTGAGAGAGCAAAAGAGAACCCTACAAAATTACCTCCTGTCAACAGGGCCGGATTAACAACGGGGCTAAGGGGGACTGCACCTCCAGGGCCCTGGTTGACAGAAGAAGTGAAGTAGCCTAGGCCTACAACGGTTCGGTGTAAATTTGTAGCCCATGCCTAGTGTACCGTGCGGGTGCGACGGATACGAGTATCTGGGTATCGGACTAGTATCGGGTAGCCTACGATGCCGAGACCGCGAGTCTCTGTACTCTACCTGGAGTCGGGAAAAGTTACCAATAGCGTACCATGATACGAGTATATCTGATATAATCTGATATATCAGGTGCCAACCAAACTGCATATCAAAATAGAGCATTCTCCCAGACTCGAAATCCACTGACGAATTAGCTATCCTAATCAGCCTGTTAGACCATCTTTCCGTGTTCCTTCCCACAAATAAAAATACTGAGTTGTCATTATCGTCAGAACTTTCCGTATCTCTGCATGACAGATGTGGGCAGTCTATAGGAGTATACTTGTTGACAGACGGATAAGTAGCTATGCTGTGCAAGTTTATTTAGAGGAAGCACAAAGTCAGAGTTTTAATACAACTTAGACATCTTAAAATCGCAATATGCGGACTTTGTGAAAGTTGCGCATCAACCAACCCTGTTAGCAGCCCTGGAGAGAAAGGAAATGATGACTAACGACAGCATTGAAACTCTGGCAAAGTGCACTGCTTCAACGACTAGGTCGTTTATTTACAAGTACAGGACCGACTAACTAGGATTCTAGCCAAGTTGATAAGAATACGTTGATTGGACTGATTTCACCTTTCTCTTATTTAATCATTAACAGTTTGCGTAGCTGAGTTGTCATATAATAGCCGAGTCTACTGTTACAAATCAACTGCGCTGTGATTTTATGTGGAGATCTAGTATTTAATATGTTATGTATTAATGGATTTATGTGGAGATCTAGTATTTAATATGTTATGTATTAATGCAGCCTTCATTATTTTTTCTGTACGTTTAACCTTGATTTTGTTCTTGTTTCAAGTTTGAAAGTAATTGTTCAAATAAAACAGTTTACTAATTCATTTACATACCTACACAGCTTTCTTAACATTGCAGTGTACTCAACTCAGATTAATAGGATATGCGTGTTAAAGTATTTGACATTCGAATTAGCATCTCCTCATAATTGCTCACAATTGCTGTTGCTGAGTTGTTATTGATGAAATGTTGCTATACCAAAGTTTGCATTTGTTGTGGGATAGTCAGAATGTAACATTTTATTGTGGTTGTAAATAGATGGCCTGAAAAAATGATCATGATCATTTTGAGGGGGGCCCTTTGAATAGGTGTAGCCCCAGGGCCTTTGGTGTTACTCTGGCCCTGCCTGTCAGTAAAGGCACTTCAAAGAACAAACTCTACTTTAATGGGTTTTCCGATGAGTGTGCAACACCAGTCGTCAGGTGTTTGAACAACACCAATGCTATCCTAGAGTATCTTAGGATACCCTTGCTACCCCAGGGTTGGTATGGTATTGAATGATGTATGTGGCACACTGTACTGTAGGATGGAGCGGGGTGAACGAGCGGACTTTCATCGCCCTCAAACCAGATGGTGTGCAAAGGAAGCTGGTGGGTGAGATCATTGGCCGCTTTGAGAGGAAGGGCTTCAGGCTGGTAGCTCTTAAACTCCTGCAGGTATGGAAGGAACACACACACACACACACACAAACACACACACACGTGTGTTATGTGACAAACTGTCTGTGTATGCTTGCCTGCAACAGGAATTGGGCTAACTGTATTTGTAGCTCACTGAGGGCATTGTTTAGTATAGGTGTAGTGAGTGCATGTGACAGGTAAAGGGCCTGGCTAGCAAGAAGGATGTGTGACTATCCCACCCTTGACACAACACAACAAATACACACTTTGCTGTTTTCTCTCCTTTCTCAAATGTATTCATACACCATTCTTAATGGTGTTAGTGGTCTTTTCTGTGAAAGGTGATGAGGTGTCCTTGCTCTACAGGCCTCTGAGGATCAGCTGAGGGAGCACTACTGGGACCTGAGAAACAAGCCCTTCTACAACGGCCTGGTCAAGTACATGAGCTCTGGACCAATCATAGCTATGGTAAGGCCTGGCTGGAGTGTTTTTCTATTTAATGGATGTCATGATGGCAAAGTAAAGGATACTATTACCATCAGATCCTGCTATCATGTCTTTCCCAAGCCCATACAGACAGCAGAGACTGATAGGCCGCTGTAGCCACTTACTGCCACAGTCAGTAATATTAAGTAAGGAGGTGTCCCCTGTGTGTATGGGCTACGGGTTAGGAGTGGGCGATATACCGGTTTGATAGTAAAAACCGGTATTGTGCCACGCCATGATATGGATTTTGTTCCATGTTTTGTTCCAATTTCAACTGAGTGATAGTACTAAGTAGCTACATCTTTTTTTATTTTAACCTAACCTTTCTTGGTTCTTACGAAAAAAAGAATGTATGTTAATATGTTGACCTATTTTTATGAGCGGACGGCGCATGCATTTTTTGCGCGCATGTAGTGCTAGCAACAAATAAGCGTGCAGGCAGCTGAGTAGGCAGGCTCTCCATATCTCTCCATAGTTGTCTCGCCGTGTTGTTTTAGCCAAAGGTGTAAGCACCAGCAACCTGTTAAATCACCATTCAATTGGCAGCTTGCACATTGTCTACTGGTTGTTTATCATATTTCATATCATCATTCTTAACCCACATAGGTAAGGTACATACAGTTGGCAGCTGCTAGCTTGTGATGAACTCGTGTTAATATGTGTGAATATGAACTCTTTCATACGAAGTTGCACAGGCACCCTGAGGGTTTCTACCTTTCCCCATTATAATTTTATGATTAAATCGAGGAGACTATAACATCAGCTAGATAACTAGCTATCATTTCATGCAAATGTAACTCTTCCATTTAAATCGTTTATGCTAAGGTTATTTAAAGTTTCCTTAGCTAGCACAGCAATTCGACAACCATAACCAGGAAACAGAACTCTAGCTGCAAAGTTTAATTTCTCAAAATCAGCTCACCATTAAAAAGCAGTCTTGGGTTCAAAGTGATTACAACCACTTGTGTGATGTTAAATGGCTTCACATAGATATAAACAATCCTAAGAGAAATAATGGGAAATCGACAAAGGGCTCACTCTGATATCAATGTAATGTTAGCGAATATTGCTCATGCTAATATTTAGTCTTCGCTCTTCGTCCAAAGCCAAATATATTCTTGAGGTTCCAACATCAAAAGCAATTTGGCTTTGAATGTGAGTATTCGATCGATTTATCTTCTGTCCCGTCGTTTGAAGCATACCTTTTGGCTCCGGCATTGGTCTCCCATTATTTAACATTTCACGTTTCGATTGAAAGTCCAGTTTCAGGCTCTCGCGCACGCCCCCTTCATTGAGACACAGGTACTGATTGC
Organism: Clupea harengus; assembly: GCF_900700415.2. Taxonomy (NCBI): domain Eukaryota; kingdom Metazoa; phylum Chordata; class Actinopteri; order Clupeiformes; family Clupeidae; genus Clupea; species Clupea harengus. The sequence goes on along the minus strand of NC_045152.1, from coordinate 10,007,151 downwards.
CTCCCCTCAGTGCTTTTTCACTGCTATGCGGGTTTATGTCAGATCAGCAAGACTACATAGGTTCTACACATACGTGAAATACATGACATATTCTATGGATAGAGAGGACATATAATACAAGTGTCCACAAATACTACAGTGGTGACAAACAACGAGAAAGCAAAAGGCATGCGCTCAACTGTAGTGAGGGATTGCACAATCTGAGATGAGGCGCTGCTCGTCGCTGCCTCACCTCGCATGTCTTTCTGTTTGAACAGGACATGCGCAAATTCAGCGATTTTTGATTATAAAAATGCTTGAAATTATTGGAATCATACAGAAATTACATTTGTAGCACATATCAGTAGATACATATTTATTTTATCATTATTTGATTTTTACTTTTCATGATGACATATTTTGCCTTAACTAATATAATTTAGCTAAGAAGGGCTATTAAAATGTGATTCAGATTTTTCCCCCTCATATATCGTGATATCATATCGATATCTTCTGGACAGTGGAAAATATCGTGATATGAATTTTAGCTCATATCGCCCACCCCTACTACAGGTGTGGCAAGGCCTCGATGTAGTTAAGACTGCTCGCAAGATGCTGGGAGAAACCAACCCTGCTGACTCCATGCCAGGAACTATCCGAGGGGACTTTTGTGTTGAAGTGGGCAGGTGAGAGTATGGGCAGCCGGTCTATTAATAGTTGCATCAATAGCTGTTTTACACTGTAGGTGGACCAATTTTAATAACATGTTCCAAAGCAATAGTATCAGGATAAAGAGTAATTGAATAATGAATAATGTAATGAATAAAACAACCTTGCTCAATGCAAGGGTGAAGCTAAACTATTATAGCCTGTAATGATGTTAATATTTATAACCCCTGTAGAAGTGACTCTGTAAAGGTTTATAACATTTAATGCCTAAGTTTGCATAGCAGTCGTGTTTTTGTTTTTTCACTTCAGGAATGTGATCCATGGCAGTGACTCTGTTGAGAGCGCACAGAGAGAGATTTCCCTGTGGTTTCGCCAGCAAGAGCTGGTGTGCTGGGAGGATAACAGCAATCACTGGATCTACGAGTAACACACAAAAAAAAACACACACACACACACACACACTCAGTTTCAAACCTGGTAATGAACTTAAAACACATGCACACATGTGCATGGGAAAATGTATTGTACCTTGCAGCTAACTCAATCATGTTTTTTTTTTTGCATTATGTCATAAGTATAGTCTGACCACAGTTATACCTCATGTTACTTAGGATACGATACAAGCAACACAGTAGGACAAGCATTAGTGCTAATTTCATGCACACTTGCAAGCTAAGACCGTGAATCCAAAGTTTCCTTGTTTACATATGTGTTTCGTAACTTTGTGGCAGAAGTGCAATGCCTCTGAAATACTCAAAAGCATAATCCATCCAGTAGAAATCTTTTTTTTTTCTTTATTGGCTGTATGCTGATGAAAGAAGATGAAAGTCTTTAAACCCACATAAATTGTGCAGCTGCCGGAAATGTTTGCTATGTACCAAATGGGCCAGATACTAAACAGGCTGAATGTTTAAGACCTTTTCAATGTTTAACTGTTTCCCTGATGCTCTCTTTAATATGCAATACATGTATTTTAAGCATGGTATTCTTGGGAAAGCATGAGATACAGGGTAATACTCCAGGCTGCTCCATGTCTGCCAGTAACGAACAGATTGATTCACAGGGATTGATATAATCAGGGATTATATCTATTTCTAGACACGGTCGGTGAAATCTTCTGTGAATGTGTTCCTGTAGAATATCAGGGTTTCAATGTATGCACTGCGCTGTACGGACAGCAATAACTTCTTAAAAATGTTAAACTTGAACATGTTGTCCTGCTCAGTCCCCTATATACTCCATGGAGTAAGTGTACTGTTTAATTCAGGCAATGTACTTGCTTGTAGCTCATGTCCAGTCAGTGAGTAGTGTGTCTTTCTGCTTCAAAGCAGACAGGAACTCGCCATCATTGTTCCTACTGAGAGCTTTATGTTGACCAAAGTGACCGCTTCCATGTCAAATAAAGGTGTGTGAAAAAAGCTTGGTGTTGAATCATATCACATTACTTCCTCCTTTGCTTCTGTTCAATACGGTGTTCATGCCTTTAAATGTGACTGAGTGCTTTTTCATAAGCACTGATTGTGACCCCATATCGCTGATTTTAATATTAAAATCAAATTATAAAGCCATATTTATGACCCGGCATCCACATTTAAATTGAGACCAATTGTTTCAAACAACTGAAAATCAACTGAAAAACATTCGCATAAATGATTAAATAAGCTCTCCCTGTCAGAGCTGGCTAGGACTGCTTGATAACTGCAAGTGACCAGGCTATTAAGTTCAAGCAAAGGTCTTGTTCATAGCACGAATATGTTTAATATTTAACCACAATGAGAAGACAACAGAGAGTAATGATGAGTTGACATACAGAGCATCAAGGCAGGGAAATCCATCTCTCTGACAGCCGTCATTCAAAACAGGCAACCATGAGCAGGCCTCAGTCCAGCTGCCACTCTTTGAAAGGGGAGGGGGGGGGGGGGGTGTCATTGGATGAGCGTTCTCACAGCTCACTGATGACAAAGAGTCCAATCTCTGATTGGTCTGATGCAGATGCAGCCTTTGCTAATGTCCTCACGTTCCCCTTTTTCTGTTTCTGTCTCCGCCACTTGCTATATGCCTCTCTCTGTCATTGTTACTACATCTTCCACTTACTATGCGTCTCACCCTGTCGGGCTCACCATCTTGTCCCATTGGGCCCCTCCGCAGTATTATGGTTCTTCATGCTAAAATTCCATGTTTGTCTCCTTTGGTCTTATTCCTCACTTACTTACTAAGTTACTTAGTTACTTACATTGTACTGTCTGCATTTAACTAACTAGTCAGGTACCAGGATGCATTTGCCCAACCAATCAGAGCCTGTCGAAATAGTCTGAACCAATCAGCTGCCTGTGTCTGGGGTAATTCAGTGAGCCGTGAGTTGGTTTCCAATATTCACCATCAATCATAGGATGAGATGATGAAGAGGAGGTCAGTCTGGGAGGGAGGGATTTCTTGGACCTGGGGATGTTTGGCTGTCCTCAAAGGTTTTCCATGTCCATATTTGGCTGATGTCTGGCTATTTATACGGGCTGTTTTGCAGCTGTAGTAGTTTGGAATATAAAGGTTCCAAGAGGTAAGGGGGTTTAGCAGTGCTTTGGGGACTGGTTTCCAACCAGAATTGATACATACAAGGTATAGGGCATTGGTAAATGTAATGAAGATGGAGTTAAAATGTGCCGAGGGCTAGATAGAGGGCCAAAGGGTAGTTACAGAGCTTACAGCAGGTACAGGAATTAGAGGGTAGTTACAATGCAGTGAGGGGGTACTTACAGGATAAACGGGGTACATACAAGGCATCGGGGAGGTAGTTACAGGATAGAGGGGTATAGTTACAGAGTACTGGGCCATCATAACGTTGTACAGGGTAGTTACAGGGCATCATAGGTAGTTACAGGGTGTGGGGGGGGGGGGGGGGGGGGGGGGGGTAGAGGGGCAAGCTTGTCACTCTGGGATGTAGGACACCTGCCACACAATAATGTGACTCCTCTCAGCTTTAGACAACGCTGGCTTCATCTGCGGAGCGCCAGCGTCCCCTTCCTCTGTCTCATCGTCCTCCCCATCACCTAAAGGGAAGAAGTGGGAGACAGATATGAATAGTGTGAAGACTGCATACGACTGTTCCAGGGGACATCTCCTCGGCTGAGGATGTGTGTGTTTGGTCTCACCGATGCGGAAGTCGATGTAGCCCTCCCCTCCACTGAGCACCAGTACATTCTGCACGCTCTGAGCTTCCGTCTCCGCAGGAGCCGAGGACCCCTGAGACTCTGACGGGCTATCTAACACACTGCCATTCAGGGTGGCCAACACATTGCCTGTAGAACAAAATGAGAACAGATGTCATATATAGAGTATTTGAGTGTGGACTGACAAGTTGCTGTAAACTTGATACACAGAGAAAGTCAACCATGTTTTTTGTTTCTCAACCGATGCACTGAGCCACCTGTCTTCACAGTCTATATCCTGACTCAGGGTAATGTTTATAAATGGTCACCCTAAAAAAACTGATATTTACTACCTGTATGTAAAATAATCTTGGGCTTTTCATTTACGTATTATGGCGTTAGACCATGTAAAGAGATTACCAACCACTCATCACAGAGAGAACACACTAACCTGGAACAGACACAAAGAACTTGACGGCATCTCGGTGACCATGGAAACACAGCTGTGCCTGGGCCATGGAGCAGTAGGGGATGAAGCTCCCGTTGCTCTTCTCTGCGCTGTCATCAGCATACACATGGATCACGCCCCCCGACGATGTGGGAGACACCTTATTGGCTACAAACACACAGTGATAACCAATCAGTGCCCATCCAGTAATGAGACAGCAGTTAAAACAATGTGAAGCCTGAAGCGACTCTAATTTAAGGAAACATCCACTTATGAACCAAGGGATGTTGAACAGAAAGACAGTAGTGCTCAGGACAGTATACACCTGATCATTTCAAAGGATCATTGAGTAAACACAGTAGGACTGCACTTCTGAAAAACTGACCCAAGACCAGTTCATTTTCAAGGCTATGAGGGTGTCAATCATGATGTGAAAATGCAAACATTCAAAACAAAAACGCTGATCTTAATCTACTGAAGAGGTATGTAACACTTGGTCACAAAGAAATTATATTCACTAAATGCCAAAAACACTTTTGCTTTGCTGTAGCTCTACATAATAATGAATACATTATTAAAAAATAAAATCTGACAATTATATATTATATAACTGAAATATTATGTAGAACATGACATGTGCTGTCAGGGTCACGGGCTAACTTACATCTTCAGCTTTAACCGAGACATTACAAACCTATATACTACCATTCCATATACATAATACAACACCCACATGCACCAGTGTTCATGCAAAACAAAAGGTGTCTGTGGACACAAAACTCAAAAGAATCAAATCATAGAAAACATGACCTGCTGAAATCAAAGTTCTGATCAGTTAAATGGCTGAAAATGAGATGGATGAAGGTAGTATGGTCAGGCTCGCAATGAGGGAGAGCTCCAGCAACTTACCCCTCAGACCAAGGAGCTGTCCCCGATGAAGGACTACCGCTACAGGCACGAGGAAGGGGGAATAGAGGGAGGGTGGATAAGAGTCACAGTCAAACGACACAGACGGGAAGATGACAGAATGATAGAGAAAGACAAACGGTTATGAATACAGGGAAGGAGAGAGAAAGCCAGAGAAAGGTAAGAGAAAAGAGAAGGAAAAGTGAGAAGTGTTGACTGTTGGTTTTTGTGTAGGGGTGTTTTGAGTGTCTCTGTCAGACCAATGTAAAGGAGCATAGCTCAGGGTGTGCTGTATCACTGCTACAGTGTGGTGCCTAAACTGTGTCGCACCGTAGTTTAAACTGTACACTTTCACAAACTCATCACATCCACACATCCACAAGGGGGCACCAGCTTGCTTCTTGTTTATCTATTGGGCTAGCGATATGAGGCCCTAAAGCAAGGCTGATGGCCGACAGTTCAGCGTGGTGGAGACACTTGCTGGAGACACCACTTGGGCTGGCCCAGGGCCCTGGAGGTAAGCTGGTGTCCCCTTGTCCATTCCTCCACTTAGCTTCTTACATACCGACTATCACGTGTATTGCACACATTTAAGTAAGGCACTTCAGTTTGGGCGGCTTTGAATACCCTAGACTTTGGTTATGAGCTTAGTTGCATACTGGAGTTTGTAAGTCACTTACTCTCAGTCAGTGGGATTGAAATGATCACACCGTTCCCTGTCCCCACCCATAGACGGTTTCCTCCAATCAGGAGAGCTGTGATTCGTACAAAAGAGAAGCCAAGTTTCCCTGTGCCTGTCAATCAAAGAAACAAGACAAGTAAGCTCCATTCTGCAGAGTGCTATGGGCACGTGTTTTTCTTGAGAGCAAAGGTCTCTCAGTGTTTCTTCTGAATAGGTATAATAAATGATTGAAATAGTATAAGCATTGTATTCTATTTCTATTATTAGTCTATTCTGTGTCATGAACAAAGTAGGGATGCCTAACCGAGCATTTTGCTGACATAAGGCTCGATGTCGACATCCTGCAGGTGTTGGTGGGTTATGGCATGGTACAAACGCAGCGTGGAGTCCAAACGGATCGACACCCAAACACCGTCGCCGATCCACGCCAGCTGCCGTACCTGACTCTCCCTACGCGGGTGAGCATCAAAAGACTCCTGGGGGGGGGGGGGGGGGGGGGGATGCAAGAGTGATGTGTCAAAACATTGCTGCATGTTCTAAAATAGATTAAAGCTTATGGATTTCCACTGCTCAGGTTCGTGTTTGTGTAAATGCACACAGTATGTGCTTTGCTTTGGTACAGCATGTGTTTGCTTTGGTACAGCATGTGTTTGCTTTGGTATAGCATGTGTTTGCTTTGGTACAGCATGTGTTTGCTTTGGTACAGCATGTGTTTGCTTTGGTACAGCATGTGTTTGCTTTGGTACAGCATGTGTTTGCTTGTTAATCCAGTAGCCACTGAGGTGACGCCGCATAGTCATGGCGTCTCATTATCATATGACAAAACGGGAAGACAGTAAGAAGACACTTGAGACAACAGAGGAGAAAGGGGCATCTAGATAAAGTATGCATTGCGAAGACAGCAATACAAGATTCTGTGTGCTCTCTGCCCTGTGATTGGCCGTGCTGAGTCATGTGACTCACCTCTATCTGCATACTCTTTGGCTGGATGATGTGGATTTTGTTCTTGTAGCCGCACCACACCTTGTCATGCACCACGGCCATGCATCGGATTGAGTGGTGTGGCCGGCCCAGGTCCATCAGGTGGTAGTTGGACAAATCCCACTGTCCATCTGGATAGGGAAAATCACAACCATAAAAACAGGCATATGCACAGGTATATTTACACAGAAACAGCCATACACACACCTAAATGCACAGGAAAAAAGGACACGCTTGTGTACTGCAAACATCCAGACAGAAACCGCAAAACAAAAAGTGTTACGGATACAAAAATGAAAAGTTTGACGAGGTTTCTTCAGAATCAGACATGGTCTCATACTGACAATGAGGTACACATGACACAAGTAAACACACACACACACACATACAGCGGCGGGTACCCCTCCACTCCCTTACCCTCTGCTCTGTGGAAAATGGCCAATGTTCCATCTGCCAGTGCAACTAAGACTCGACCTTTGACATGTCTATAACACAGAGAATTGTATCCATGTGAATATACTCTACACAGACATCCACACACACACACACACACACACACACACACACACACATACACTCACACAAACTGGGCACACACTCCGTGTTGCAGTTCTGGAGATTCACTTACACTAGACTGAGCACAGAGTCTTTGAGTTTAATGGAGTGAAGACACTTCTTCCAGTTGGCCACGGAGGAATGCACATAGAGCCTGAGGGGCAGAGGAAGCGAGAGAGAGAGCAAGCCTGAGATCCGAGGGGGGACTTTAGAGAAACACACCAGCACAAGCAGGAGATGTGGTGGGATCAGAGAAGGGGTGAGTGGGGATGTGGAAACATGCGCAGACAATGCCTAAAGAAGGAGAACATTAACATGTTGTGCTGTTAAAACATGCTGTTGGTGTTTTTAGTGAGGGGGGGATTTGTGGTGAGTTTGTGTATCGTTTTGTGTCATACCCACCAGCCATTCTGGGCTCCGAGCCACATGGTGGGAGCTACACTGGTCCCGGCGCGATCGTCTCCACCCTCCAGGGAATCTGCAGGAGCTGAATTCACCTCCTCCTTCTGACCACCACCATGACTGCAGAGAGAGAGAGAGAGAGAGAGAGAGAGAGTGAGAGAGAGAGAGAGAAAGAGACGAGGGGATGGAGAAGGAGAAGAAGAGCACCACGGCGAATGACCAAAGGAGAGAAACAGAGAGAGGAGCAGAGAGGAGAGGAGAGGAGAGGAGAGGAGAGGAGAGGAGAGGAGAGGAGAGGAGAGGAGCAGAGAGGAGCAGAGTGGATGTCACACCGGACACAGAGGGGAAGAGAAACACTGGAGATGGCTGGGTGACTAACGTTCTGTTAAATAGATTTCTGTTATATAGCAAAAGCATACCTTATGTGTGTTCTGTCTGTGTGTGTCTGCCGTCTCATGCATATATGTTAATATGTATACTTTGCACTGCATGTTTGTTACCTGTTTGTGTTGCTGTCTGTGCTGTGCGTTTGTGGGTCGGTGAAGACGTGCTCCGTGAAGGGCCCTATCTGAGTGGGCTCCTCCCCTTCCTCATTAGGCCCTGCCTCCTCTGGCACCTCTGTGGCCTCGGTGGCCTCCTCAGCTGACTGGGACACGGCCAACCTGCTGCTTAGCACTGGAGCTGTGGGGGCTAACACACGCACACACACACACACACACACACACGCACACACACACACACACGCACACACACACATACACATACACATATCAGAAACGGATAAACACTCCTCAGTATCACACACACACAGACCCTTAAAAATACACATAATCAAATACTCTGCAACAAGTACACCATACACACATATAAACACTCTCTCACACAGAGAGGGACTCTATGGAGACCCACCTTGTCCTTTGTCCAGGACAGGAGTGTCGGTGCGTGAGGAGCAGTTGCTGCGCACCACACTGCAGTTGGTGGCACAGCCCACCAGAGTGATGCCCGCTAACATGCCCTCAACCCCACCACTCTCTTCCTTGCTGCCGTCAACCTGCTGTTGCTGCTCCAGGAAGATCTCTCCTGCTGGGTAGTCATTCTCACTGGCAGCTGCTCAAACACACACACACACACACACACACACACACACACACACACACACACACACACACACACACACACACACACACACACACACGCCAAACACATATCATTCAACTGTAGATTGTGACTGGCACATTCGATGTGATGTGTGAGTTTAGATTTATCAGACTGTTGCATGCCATCTGTGTGTGTTAGAAGCTGTGTGTGTGTGTGTGTGTGTGTGTGTGTGTGTGTGTGTGTGTGTGTGTGTGTGTGTGTGTGGCACACTAACCTGGCACACTGGATATGCACAACACATGGGCATTACACACATTGAACTGGTCGACCAGCGAGCCGGGCTGATTGGCATCTATGATGACCACCTTGCTCCCTGAGTGGGTGCTGGTCAGGATCCACACGCGGCTGCTCATGGAGTCCATCTCATGCAGCTCCTTAGGCTGAGAGGAGTCACCGTGAAAGACAGGGATTAAACACAACAAAGGTTCTTCCAGGAGTACTGAAGAGCATCAGTGCCACAGCTGTTTTGTGAGCCAAACTGACAGTTGAGTGCTTTTCTACAGTCTACTCTTATGATTCTGTTTTAACAATGTCTGAAAGTCCCTTGCCACATTCACATTATTTTTAGCAGAGAAGGCAACAAAAAAACAAAATAACAACGTCAATTGACTGGAGTCCCAATAAGCATCGCATCACTCCATAAGGCAGCTGACACTGGAATTGATCCAATGGTGACTGTTCACTTAGATGGTATAAGGGGTATAATATCCCACAATTGCATTCACAGGATGTGAGGACATGTCCCCTGTAAGATTTCCACGCTAGTGGTTGAGGGATGGTAGCCATGACAGTGTAGAGAAAAGCTATTCAAAAGACAGGAAGGAACAGCCTTGGTGTCATGTCAGTGGGCGGTGGCAGTAGTGGTGTGGGTGGTGTACCTTCTTCCTCTCTGGTGAGCTGTGCTCGCTCTTGTTTTCTCCTCCCTCCTCCTCTGCTGTCAGTGGGTCAGAGCCATTGGCTGAAGCCTTTGCAGGTACTGCATCCGGATTGGACGTTTTCCAGCCAGTCAGGTCTACCCCTGCTGCACACCACAGCTACAGAAAAAACTCCCATGAGTCTATGCTCTTTTGTGTGTGTGGGTGTTTGTGTGTGTGTGTGTGTGTGTAAATCTGGTCATTTGAATTTTTACACAATACTGTGTGCATGACATCTGATTGAGAAAATGTCCCTTTGAGTGTATGCATTTTTTTTTATTTCTTTACCTTCCTGTTTGGATCTTTCTCCACTAGGGGGCGGCAGTAGACAGGAACAGGCACATTTTTCATGCGGTTGTCCTCCTTCTCATTGGCCTGCAAGGTGACATTGCAAGCATAAGTTAGGGGCTCACAATCAGTTTCTGCAAATGGCTGCTTGACACACCAGAGTCCACTGCAGATGCCCCAGCATGCCAGGAGCTCCCCGACCCCTGCCCCAATGCGGGGGCAGGTAGGGGCAGACTTGGATACAGTTTGTCAATCAGAGAACAATCCTCTGTGGAGGCTACATTTCACACTGTTAAGTGTTAGGGTTAAAGTTTCAGCTTAAACATGCGCAAGACCAGAGGAAGAAAGGGGGAAAAAAACAGATGAAAGGTCTGATTGACAGAGAGAAGAGCCAGTTGGGAAGCTTTTGGGTCGGTGGCCAGACCCGATTTTCTCGAGTATTAGCAGATCAGGCAGATCACACAAATCAAAAGATTATGACCTATATAGACTGAAGTGTGTTGTTGTTGTTCTGGCTGCGGTGGGGACGAGACAGCTCCATGCTTGGCTGTGCTAACGGGATATTGCAGGGAGAGTTGCAGCGGTTAATCTGCTCACTGAGTTAGTGCTTTGTTAGGAGAGCCACGAGGAGAAGGTGTCACAAGGGGAAGCCTGAGGCTTTACTTCTCGCTATTTAAGATTTGGTTTCCTTTGGGGGTTAGTTGGAAACCTATGCTGGCTTTCTCTGGCTTTTTTTTTTTTTTTTTTAAATAAAAGAGTTTGACGTCAGGTTTTAAAGAGGCCAGGGCAGAAGGAGAAAAGGTGGGAAGTAGAGTTGCATGCTGGGACTCTCTGGGTGTCACTTGCCTGCTGTCTCTTCAGGGGGCTCTCCTGCGGGCCTTCAACCTGGGGCGCAGTCTGTGGGAGATTACAGTTAGAGCCACGGCGACCACACGGTCACCTCGGCAACCACTACACACATACATCTGCTGTTACGCCCCACGGGGTCATCGTTTTGGTTCCCTGCCATCTTCACGGGCGCCACACTACCATACCATGCGCATGCTCCTTGCAGTGGTATGCACACATGCGACTGACTGAGGTTGGACACCTCCAGATCATAAAGCTACGATGACACTTAACTGTCATACAAGCCTACAGCTGAAGATTGTAGGATGACTCACCAATGTACACTAAGCATCATACATAATAATATATAATAATTGTAATAATTGTCAGACTTTATTCGCACAAGCGACACACTGCAACACACACGTGATATATGGAGGCGACACAGGACACACACACACGCACACGCAGGCCTGAGGTCGCTGTGAATTTAGCCTCTGCTTTTTCCCATCCCGGACTGTCCTTCCTCCAGGACCCCAGGAGCAGTGGGCAGCTTTTAAGCGCCCGGGGAATTACATTAGCGCCCGGGGAATTACATTAGCGGACATAAGCAAAGAAAACTATACTCAGGACTTGTTTCATAGAAGAGGCTTATCCTGTCTTCCACTTGTTTCCCGCACTATCCTCCACTTCTCAACCCAGGGCATTCTGCACACACTACTATATCATACACTCAAATAGACAAGACAGCACTACTACAGTGTACACCACATCTGAGTGCATATTGCACACTACCACCAAAGAACAAACCCTGCTGAAAAGAGATCAAAGCAAGCTTAGGTCACATTTGAACACTGTACACACTGTCACAGGGGCCTCTGCAGTGCAGCCCACACTGCTATATAGGGTGTGAGGGGTTTCCCCAGAGCACTGGATCCAGGAGAGAGGCCATCTCTTTGGTCAGGAGAAAACAGACTCAACTGTTCTGGTGTCAGCTGTGCATTTGTGTTTTGACACGTGGAGTAATTGGTCTGGCGTATTTGGTTCTGGTCCCAGTTGTGTGGTTCTGGTCTGGGGGGGGGGGGGGGGGGGGGGGGGTGGTTCTGGTCTCGGGTGCAAGCTGTACCTGTTTGTATCGGGGAGGCACGCTCCAGCCGCAGGCCTGCATGAGCCCGTCGTCGCGGCGCATGTGCTCGCGCACCTGCCGGTACTGCTCCCGCCGCTGCTCGCGCCGTACCGACAGTGCCGAGTCGCTGAGGAGAGACGCAACACCGTTACTGGGGAGTCTACGGACGGAGAGAGAGAAGGGGGGGGGGGGGGAGCCGGGGGGCGAGCGTTAGCGGAGCAGCGCAGCAGCCAGCCGTGGCCAAGATTAAATGCAAGAGAGAAGGAGCGAGTCAGAGAGAAAGAGGGGGAGTGGAGGGAGACAGAGGGAGAGTGAAGGTTAGGGAGGAAGACAGGTGGACCATGGAGGACCATCGAGGACAGGGAGGGAAGGAGAGAGAGAGAGAGAGGCAGAGAGAAAGAGGGGGAGTGGAGGGAGACAGAGGGAGAGTGAAGGTTAGGGAGGAAGACAGGTGGACCGTGGAGGACCATGGAGGACAGGGAGGGAAGACAGAATGTGAGATAATAGGAGAGAAGGAGAAAGAGAGAGAGAGAGGCAGAAGGTGCGACACAGTGAGGAAGATCAATGCCGGACAACACTGACTGACAACATGAGGCACAACAGGCAGCCACTCACTACCTGCCTGCAGACACATGAGTGAGCAGTGACAGGATGCCAGAGGTCCTAATGGGAGTGAACTGAATACATGTTTAATGCATCTGCCTGTATGAACGCGTTTCTGGGTAGACATATGAGAGCACATAGCATGTATGCACACTCATATACTTGTATGAATATGTGGTCATCTTTGTCTGTGTGTGTGTGTGTGTGTGTGTGTGTGTGTGTGTGTGTGTGTGTGTGTGTGTGTGCGCGTGCGTGTGTGTGCGCGTGTGTGTGTGCGTGCGTGTGTGCATGTGTGTGTGTGTGTGTGTGTGTGTGTGTGTGTGCACGTGTGTGTGTGGGTCTGCAGACAGCCATTGTTTGTCCCCTACATAGGAAGTGACAGCAGCGCAGCAGCAGCAGGCCAACAAAGCCAGCAGAACCAGATGAGAGGAGGACACACGGCTGTTACCAAGACTACCACCGTGTTACAATGACCACGACCCTATTCCTTTTAAACTGAGCTTCTTAGTGTGATATATGACATGCCCTGGTTCTCTTTTGTTTATCCTTGTCCCTGGCTGTAGTACAGCACAGTGTGAATCTAACAAGAATATAAAGCTTGGTTTACAGGGAAGTCATTAAATATGTCATTAACATATTTAATTTTCAGTGATGTACTGCCTACTTTGTGTTTGCATGTATGTCTCTCAGTGTAGCAGAAATCATGTGAGTACATATGGTCGGTGCATGTGATCTGTTTTCTGTGAGTCAGAGAACAGAGAGGACCGGCTGGCGATGTGCTTCTCTCTCCCTCGCTTGCACACTCAAGGGAACAACAGTGCAAACTCGCACAGAGAGAAGACAGGGGGATGAGAGAGCGATAGAGAGAGAGAGAGAGAGCAATAGAGAGAGAAAGAGATAGAGAGATAGAGAGAGAGTAATAGAGAGAGAAAGAGAGAGAGAGAGAAAGAGCGATAGAGAGAGAGTAATAGAGAGAGAAAGAGAGAGAGAGAGAGAAAGCGAGAGAAAGCGAGAGGGAAGGAGAGAGAGAGAGGGTAGGAGAGAGAAAGAGTGGTGTACATTGGGACATGTGAATGAGCTGAGGCCACATGTGGGGTAGAGAGGCAGAAAGGACAGAGTGAGCTTGTGTGAGAAAGTGCACAGCACTCCGGGGTTGCGCTCACTCTTCAGGGAAGAACTCGAGAGTGCGGTTGGATGTGGAGATCTGGCACATGGTGTGAGAGCGCCTCTGGTTAAAGCTAGCCGGCGAGGGCGACTTGTAATGGATGTTGACGCTGTTGTACGGCCTCTTCACTGGAGGAGGACTGGATGAGGTGCTGAAGAGACGTGCAAAGCTGTGGAAAGAGAGAGAGAAGGAAGGAAAGGAGAAGACAAGAACAACAGTCAATAGCCACTTCATTCCCTGAACTCCCAAAGCTGACCTGGACTTTTTCTATTTTCTTAGAAATCCCCATCCTATCCCCATCCCCCCCCTCCTTACTGGACTGATCTACCTATGACAAAAGAATACCACCAACATTGTTGTGTGGCAATAAAGTTTTGATCTATCTATCTATCTATTGATTTACTACATTCACATGAAATGAAAAACTATTTTACCCCAACAGTCTCTGAAATATAAAGTGAGAGCAACACCCAAATTCTCTGAGATAAACCAATTCCCAACAGCTACTCTCCATGGAACCAAAGCTACTCATCTCATCCACCCATTGGATCAGGCTGAACACTCCCAAGGTACTCACAACTGCCAGATGGTGGACTTCTTCTTCTCCGAGATCTGAGGATTTTCCCTGGATGCTCTGTGAAATGAATAGAAAGAGAGAAAGTGCAGATGGTAAAGTGAGTCTGGTGATCATAATCGTGAAAGAATTTATTAGTAATTTGTATCTAAATTCAACTTAAGAAGTCATGGGAGTGTCTTCTGCTGAAGTCAGCTGATGTGTAGGCTACTGATTGGCTTCATGCACTTCTTTATGGATCCTGATTGGCTGTGCTCCCTGTCTTGGGTCATCCCGACCGACTAACCCCCACACCACTCGCCTGATCATCTCTGTCCAGCGCACGGCCTCCTGCAGCTCCATCAGCCGCTCCTTGTACTGGTTCCTCTCCATGAGCACCCGCGCCATCTCCACCCGCGTGAAGCGCCGCCGCTGCGCTATGGCCACGTCTCCGTCCTGCAGCGGGGATGAGTACTGTTGCCATTCCAGTGGAGAGCCACCGTGAGCACAAAAAGAGCCAGGCCACAGCACAGCACAGCAGAGCCACCAGCAACACAAGCACAGGGCAGGTTAGTGCTTTAATGCTAAAGCCAGTATGCTAATTGCTAAAGCAATTGTTATGGCTAATGTGTGTGGCTACGAGCTATTCAAAAGTATTGTTTTGTCAACATGGCTTGTTTTACAGGTTAGGAGTGCTAGAGCAGAGAGGCAAATAAGTATTTAGGGTAATAGGTTTAGTTCTGCGACTGCCCAGCGTGGGTTTGCAGTGAGGGTTTAGCAGGGAATGCAGCTTCTGGCTTTTACTCACATCTTCTCCACCTTCGTCCTTAGAATCCTGAGATGCTCCAAGAGCCTCTGCCTTAAGCCTGAGAATTCAAGGAGACATTGACAGAGCCTGTTACCAGCCTTTCATTTTCCATGTTTCTCTGTCATACCAGATCCAGTCAGATGTCACTTGTAGAATACGATGGCCCACAAAAACATAGTCATGAAACAAAGTTATTGTCTTATGTCACCAGTCAAATTGTAAATAATCAGTTGTTACCAGTCAAATCAGATTATTTCATTATTGATGTTGTCTACAGTACACAAGTGAAAATAAGTTCGATATTCAAGCTCACATTTCAACAGGGGTTGAAAAGAAACAAAGCAAAGTGGGGAAATGTTCCTTCACTTTTCCTATGAAACTTCCCTAATGTCCAATCATTGGCTCAGTGAATTCAAACTGCAGTCGCATCTTGCAGTCACAGTGTAATCGCAATCTCACCTCTTAAGCTCCTCCTCCAGCTCTTTGAGCCTGGTGTCCACCTTGTTCTTGGACTGTTTCACTGCTTCCAGTTCCTCTCGCAACACTTCCTGTTCCCCTGAGAGTTCATCTACTTTAGCAATGAGGTCATTCTTCACAATGTTCAGGGCATTCCTGCATAAGAGAATCACTGTGGTGAAAATACACTCATACTCACACACACACACAAATACGAAATGTGTACTTCCACAAACATACGCCACACAATTGCACTAAACACACCCAGTCTCCCATACACATGCAATGTCCTATCTGACTATCGTGAAGTGGCAGCATCCAGTTAACAGTCAACATACAAAGCCAGTAAAATCCCTCCCTCATATTCCCTCTATTCAACCACCCTCAGTCAGACTTCCCGTGTCTTATTTGTGTCTTACTTTGTCTCCAGTAGTTGTTTGTTTTCTGTCAGCAGATTCTCCACCTCCTTCCCCATCCCTGTGTGAGACAGTCTCAGTCAGTGCTATCTGGAGTGTGTAGACCACTCTTAGAGGTCCTCAGGTATGCATCTACATCTATACACATATCCTTACACCACCTGTTTTCTCTCTGAGTGTTTTGACTTATAGTGGAAGACAATGTGAGAAGGGGGATGAAAGCACAAACAGCCTAAATGAAAATAAAGCCATCATTCCAAAATACAGTTAACCAAACACAGCAATGCTGAGCAAACCTGCACAGTGTGAAGAATAGGGCCCCCAATTATATTTGTGGCACATTCGTTAATATATAAATACTGTATGTTCTAAGGATTTCTGTTATGAGTGTGTTATATCATATTAAGTCAGTGTGTGTTTGTGCACATATGCAAAAAAAAAAGAATCAAAACTCATCTCCCAAACATAAAGGCTGTCACAAAAGCACTGAAAAGCTGAAATAATGTGAAATAAAACAATATCAAAAAGCCCATAAGGGAACTTGGGTAATGACATCACAGCCAAAGCAGAATCGTGGGCAGGAAGTGACATCACAGGATGGGGTCTTATTCAACACAAAAGTTCAGTGGTGAGGTTGAGGAATTGCGTGAGGCCTTACCGAAGAAATCATCTCGCACTATGGGACAGAGGAGGAGAAGAGGTACAGATGAAGAGGAAAGAGAAAGGGGAGAGAGAGAGAGAGAGAGAGAGAGAGAGATGAAAATTGGATTGGGGAGAGCAAAATGGCAAGCCCCAGATGCAGAGAAGAAGCAGCCGGGATGGGGTGATAGAGAGGGAGGGCGAGAAAAAGAGAAAGGACGGTAAAGAAACACCGGTTAGATGGTGTAAAAGAGGAAGCTATAGACATCTAAACAGGCAGAGCTTCTACAAGAGAACCATACAAGTCTGTCTACTTCTCACACTCACACACATTCCTACTCTCAGCCATATGCAGCACATTATGTCTCATCTTCCTCCTCTGTTCCGCACAGACACAATGTCACACACTGACCCTGTTTTCACAGGTTTTGTGTGTGTGTGTGGTCATAAATAAATGTGGGCTACCATTACACTGTTAGCTGAACATAAGAAAACAAACAGAAACAGTAAAGATACAGACCTGAGAACTCCCCTAGGGGCGTGGCCATCAGAAGCACACATAGAATGAAAGAATAGAGAAAAGGTCAAGGTTCAGCGTGAGAATAATGACCAATCAAAATCAAAATGGCATCTCACTAAGATGCTCAAAAAAATATTCATAATAAAATCAAGACAAAACTCTTAAAGACTTTTAAACTCTTAAAATATAGTTGCATGATATCTTGAGGACAAAAACAAAATGGCTGCTGTCATCCTCACAAGTTTGCATAAAAATAAACAAAAAAATAAATAAAACCATTAATAAAACTGAAACTACAGTGAGGGAAGGTAGCTTTGCAGCAGGGAATGGGTGCACATTTTGCAGCGTATGCATTTAGCCAGAGTCATGCATGTCAGGGGTCAAAGGTCACATCAATGATGATAAGCTGCTGTTTGTACTTTTTTGCCAAGACACATGATATGCAAAATCATCTGACTGAATACGGCCAGAGGTGATCAAATTCAGACTCTCCGACTTTCCCTTTTGAACATTCTTGCTCTAGCCATACACAGATGATTTCACAGTGGCTTGGCCCACTGGGTCAGAACCTCTAGTGGGTAGAATTATCATGTTCTGAGCCTGGAGAGTCCAGCTCCTCCTTGCCAGTCACTTACCAAGCAGCTCAGCTCCCGCGTCCACATCGCCAATGATGTCAGACTTGGCATCTTTGATCTCGTGGTAGAGAGAGTCAGTGTTGATGCCAAAGGCCTCGTTCACTATGCCCTGAGATGGACTGAGAAATAATTGGTGTATGTTACTGTGAGTAATGCGGCAGTATGTGCTTTGTTTGTTCATTTGAGTCGTGAATGTCTGTGGGTGTGTTTGTGTGTTGTCAATACCTGTTTCCTCCTCCATAGACTCGTGGGTCCATACACATGTCCAGCTCTGGGGTGGAGTCAATGATCTCCTGGAACTCTGACCACTCATCACTGCTGCCCATACCTACACACACACACCACACACACACACACACACACACACACACACACACACACACACACACACACACAGTCATGTCTACTGTAGCTATAAATATTGGAATACTTATAATCCTGTCCATGGCTCCATACACACATTTACCTTCAGAGTCATATGTAAAACTGAGTGCAAAGGTTAGGACGTAAATTAAATAGTTTGCTACATGAAAAATATCATTCATTGCTGCTAATTATTATCTCTCTTAATGTATATTGTATAATGTATATAAGCAGAGGTCAGTGATCTGGAGCCAGTCCATCACTGTTTCTTACAAAGACCCTCCCCCAAACAAGGGCCTTCATACTGCTTTGGCTAGAATACTTGATTGACGGGCAGGTAGAGATACCACCTTGTTCTGATTAGCCGGATGACAATGTGAGAGCACAGGTTTTCCTCAGGGCATATACATTTGTGACGGGTGCTGAGAAAGTTGCAAAATAATCAAAATGTTCTAAATGAAAATTACTGACATCTAGCAACTTTTAATCACTACCGCAAGTTTGGGGGGTTTTCCATGTGTTTCATAAGCAAATTGTTAGAACAGAGAATTATGAGAATGATGCATCATACATAGCATCAGAACAACCTACATCATAGGTCAGCTTGGCCTCGCTAGGCTCAGGTCACCCCACCTCTTTTGCATTGTCATTCTCCCTCTCTCTTCTCTCTCTCTCTCGCTCTCTCTCTCTTGCTCATCTTTCCAATGACTCACCAATGCTGACGTTCCTGGTTTCCTGGGAAACCTGGACCTCCATGTTTCTGCTGAGTCGTTTGGCACTCTTCCTGCCCCTCCCCCGCTGGCTCTCGAACTCTCCAGCCGACGCCAGCACCTCGTTCAGGGGGGTCACGGAGGCGGAGGGCACCGAGGAGGTGGGCGTGTTGGACTTGCTGCCTCCACTGCTAGGGGTCGCAGCCACTGAGTCCGACTCAGAACCATCCTCCTGATAACACACACACACACATACACACACACACACACACACATACACACACACACACACACACACACACACACACACACAGGCACATACACACACGCATATACACACACACATGCATACACAGACACACACAGACACCTCTAAGCCACTTTTAAAAGTATCCAGGCATACCCTCAGCATAGAGAACTCCTATGCAAGTTCATTCTATGACACACACACACACACACACACACAAAGCATGCAAACATCTATTCACATTTAATACTACAAATAACCTGTCACTTCAGGACAAGGAAAGCCATGTGACAATGACCATGTCACAAGCTCTGTTAGCTGAGACCACTCAGAATCAGGTGATCCGATGACAAAGGCTGTGTTGAGGCATGAGATGGCACACCATCCTGTTAGGCCAAGGACACATGCATTTAGAGGCTTCATGGAAGACTGGCATGACACTCCTGGACAGCGTCCTCAACTAGCTGCTCTCGTGTCATTCAGGACCATTGTTAAGGTGGTCGCGGGACCCATTCAAAATCTTCTCAAGCCAAACCAGGTTCTTGGTATACATCAAGTACATACACTAAGTTACACACTAAGTGTAAATCTCAGAAAGAATCTCTGGCTGCTCTAATTTGCTGCTTAAACAAAAATGTAAAAACAGGCTGGATACAAGATAAGTGTTGTAACTAGATAACGGAGTGGGGTAATGAAAAATTAGAACACCTGGAGGACCACGTTGAGTCTGACTCCATGCAAACGGCTAGCAGACAAAGGCCCTTACAACCAGACAATATTTGGCCCCCGACGAAGAGGACATTTAGGTCTAGGTCTGGTATTGAGACCACACAATACCTTAGGTCTCATACACTGCTGTGACCTCATTTTACCTTGCTCACCTGAACATACCAAACAGCAAACTGCTCAGGGTTTGCCGTCACAAGGTGAAGGAGTGGTGGATTATCCACTGTGACAGCAAGGATGTTTTCTGCTGGTTTTTCTTTAGATATGAATTTTATATGCCGTGATATGTGACATTGTGACTTTACAGAGTGGAATGTAATCATGTGACACAGATTGTGAGAGTGTATTTTTAGTGACTGTGCTCATAGCTCCATTCTTGCGATGTGACAACCTAACCATGCTGTTGTGTGCCTGTGTCTTCTCTACACTGAAATGACACTGAATGTATGAGTGCTGAAACATGAGCCCTCTGTGCGTGGGAGAACGTGACAATGCCTCTCCTCCACCAGCGACTGAATGGAAACAGACAGCAGACATCACTTGAAAACAGGAGGTGAATGCCCAACAATGGGATGGAGCCCACTCCCCACTGACCTGCTGGTGTCAACTTAAAGGCTTGGAAAGACAATTTTTTTTTCATTATAATTAAGACATTGTGTTTGAAATCCCCCTTCTGACACCAAAAGGGCTGTGGGAGGAGGGATTGTGAGCACAGGTTGGTGGTGGTAGTCACGGTGATATGGTTTGGGCTCGTCCCTCCAGGGCGATGAGGGTTGGAGGCGTGTCTATCTAGCACACCTGGTAGCCGGATGTGTAGCTGTGCCGACCGAGGTCACCACCCTGCCAGTCAGGCAGCTTCTTCCCCCCCCCGGCACCCCCACGTACCATCCCATCTCCGCCGGAGAACAGACTCAGCGATGGAGGACGCTCCGCTTTACTGCAGACAGAATGAGAGAAAAAGAGAAAGAAGTGAGGGGGAGATGAGCAAGGAAGTGTGAAAGATAAGGTGAGGGAAAGAGAGAGAGAGGAAGAAAGAGGGGGAGAGCAGCAGAAGGAGAAAACCAAGAGAAGATAATGGGCGGGAAAAACGGTTGAAGTGAATGAGTGAGAGGAAAGAGTGGGAAGAGGAAGGTAAAGACATAAATAGCGGAATAGAAGGAAGAAAGAAGAGAGAGAGAGAGAAAAGAGAGAGTTTGCATCAGAGAAAGCGCACTCGAGTTTGATACCTCAGTCCGACACATGACATGTGGTTAACAGGATCATATAAGGATGGAGAAAAGAGATTACATGGAACAAGAATAACACGCACACACACACACACACATGAGAACCACTGGAGGAAAAATAGGTAGGTCTCTGAGATTCTGGAGGTTTACTCAAACCTAATTGGTCATTTCAGGGGGAAAGGTTTAAAGGCCAAGGGGTCAGGGCGGTTGGTCAGGGGGGGACTTTGGATTTGCTTTGGTCAAATAGGGATGCAGAGGATTATGGCAGGTTTACCTTTTCCTCCAGGTGTGGCGATGACTGTAGAAACACACAGAACAGTATAAGCAAAGAGGGACGGATGAGAAAGATGGAGGTTAGGAGCGTATGACACACAGAAGGACTCACACATGCTACACACACACTTCATACAAGACAAAATAATAACGTGATAATAACGATATATATGTGTACAACATAAAGCACATATTACATCTAACACAAAACACCACAGACAGTACACACTACAAACTGATTTCAGATTGTATATTTAGCATGATCCTGTAAGAAACACCTGTAAGAAACCAAGGGATTGAAGTGCTGCAAAACACCTGCCATCAGCTACCAAATCTCTTTAAATCTTTTGCTGCATCTCTGACAGACATACACACAGTAGCAGCCTCAAATATCCCAAGGAGCAGAACACAACCCTTGAAATCAGCCAACCAGCATAAGGTCAAAAAGCAATCATAGTGTTTGCCTACATTTGAGGGTAGACATGTGCAGTTGTGAGAATGCAGGAATATATGCAGACAGGGGTATCCAATATTGGGTAAATTGATTGTTGCACATCACTGAACATGATTTCTACAACCATGACTTGCAACTGTGTTGTAATACAGCTTCTTGAAAAGCAAATTAGCTAAGAGAGAATGCAGTGCCATTGTGTTCCATGATTCATTACATAAGGAACAAAACCGGTGGATGATGATCCTAAAGGGAGCAGACAGGCTTTTCATTCGCTGCCAGGCCCCATCATGCAGCCCTTAGCAACACCATCTCTAAGACAACCAAAAATCTACTGAGGAGGAAACATGACAACTAATTTTTACTCTTCTTTCTTTCTGACTTTCTCTCACTATACATCTTTCTCTTTCTCTCGCTCTCTTCCTCTCAAACATTCACTCTCATTCTCTCTCCCTTGCACACATCTGTGCGAGTCCCCCTTCAAAATACAAATTCTAAGAAGTAAAACCTTCACAGTATCACACATCACGGTGTCAGAAGTGGAGTCCAAGTACTCACGTTCGGCTGCCGGTGCCCTCTGATTGGGCACTTCCGGCCTGTTGCAGCTTGGAACGCTCAATGTGTTCCACGTATGTCTGGATCATCTGTCAAAAAAACACAAAATGTCCACATAAACTGATCAGGGTTCAGCTCAAAATGGTTGAAGGTGGAACAAGACTGCTGGGACCTGGTTCAAAATCAGTCCTGGCAAAATTAAGCTCACCTCTGTGTGACGCTGGTGTAGGGCATTATACTCCTTCTTCATGTCAGCTTCTCTCTCCTCCAGCCGAGATACTGCACAAAACAGTAGAAAAAGGAAATGGAAACATTACGGACAGATTGAACCTATTGAACCATTGAACCTAATACTAGTACTAATACTGTACGTATAATTGTCTTGTTTGTGTGTGTGTGTGTCTGTGTATATAGGTGTGTACAGCTTGTCGTCCACACTATATCACATCACCGCCATTTTAAAGGTGGGCAAATGTATGGGCAAATATATGAAAGTGAGTATGTGTATGTGTGTGTGTGTGTGTGTGTGTGTGTGTGTGTGTGTGTGTGTGTGTGTGTGTGTGTGTGTGTGTGTGTGTGTGTGTGTGTGTGTATGTGTGTGTGTCTGTCTGTCTACTCACGCTGGTCAGCATAATTCTTGCTCTTGAGTTCCAGCTGTTTTCCCTGCAGTTCCAGGAACTCCACCTGTCTCTGCAGATCCTTCTTCTCTGCCTCCAAAGCATCCTCAAACTCGATAAATTTCTACAACACAAACGCACATACCTCACTTTACATTACATTGCATTACTATGCAACATAGTATCCTGCATTCCTTGCTTCAAGAGTAACTGGAGTTGTTGGTGCTAATAAAATGACAGATTTTGTTTAACTGGTTTGAATGGCTTGAAATTACCAGTGTAATACATTACTGCGCACCATACAACAAGCCTAAAAACAATCCAAATGCACACACAACTATACAGTATATCGAAAATCACATGTTCTGTCAGCTCTTGTGACCACTTAAAAACATAATTTGAGAGAGCACAGCCCAACATGCTAAACATACTGTACATGGGGTCTATGTGTTGATTGATTTGAAGTGCAAAAAAATGTATCCAGATTGCTCAGAGAAAGACAAGCATACAGAGAAAGACAGCAAGAAGGAGAAGGAAGAGGCAGAGAGGATGGAGAGAGAGAGAGAGAGAGAAAGAGAGAGAGAGAGAGAGAAACAAATAGTGCTCAGGGACAAACACACAGAGGCACAAACACACAGTGACTTAGAGCTTGGAGTTCAGCAGGAGCACAAAGGGCCTTTTCTGTAGTTCTGCCATTACCGAGAAACTGCTGGAATTCTATAATCTGCACACACAGCAGCAAGAGGGACAAATGGCAGCAAATGCTGCACAAACAAACAAACACTGATGTTTGCCAACAACCCAAAATTCAGCAAACTCTATATGATACAAGTGTTACATGTGTTAACACACATCTGAGTGGCACAGTGGCACAGTGTCATCTGTGTTTTGATTGGAAGAACAGAACACCTGAGGTGAGCACTGGAGTTTCCTAATTGAGGCTTTGATATCCAACCATCACCTTCCAAGTTAGAGTGAAATGTAAGCGTCATACAAACAAGAATGACATCTTTTCTCTCTCTGAGAGAAAAAGAGAGAGAGAGAGAGAGCAATAGAGAGAGAGGTCGCTGGCTGTATCACATTTATTACTTCCTTAATCTGGACAGTGTACTGCTGGCTCTGTGGGTGGAGATGTTGTTTCTCCATCTCTCCCACCCACCCTCCCTCCCTCCATCCCTTGCCTTCCAAGCCCTCTCCTCCCTCTGTCTCTCCAATTCTCTCTCTCTGTTTCTGTCTCTCCCTGCAGCGTCTCGTAAAAGAATCAGGTTACAGTTCTGCCCCCTCCCTGTCTCTTATTGATTTCCCATAATCACCCTCTCTCTCCGACCCATCCCCCATCTTCCAACAGGGCTCCACACTCAAAACAAACCCTATGTCAGATCTGAAACTGTCCTCAGTTCACTTCACCCTTCTATACCCCGACCACACACTGGCACATTTTAAATTCCCCCGCCCAGATTCCATGCACTCCAAACAATCCTTGTCATGCCAAAGCATGTCAGGCTACACAATAGCAGTAGACCCCTGACCTATTAACAAGTTCTTCCAAGATAATGCTGAGTCACCAGAGATTTGTGTAGTATAAAGTATCGAAATTTCATAAACAAAAATTAATTTGCAGTCAGTTCTTTGCGTACTTTACATAGGCAATGTCTGAGGGCACACAGGTCCATTTCAACATCAACAGAGAAAGATGCTGTAAAAGATGCTGAGAAGTGTTCTATGAAGATGTATCTGTGCCCTAGTCTAAACAGATGTGAATTAATGAAAGATGTGCATAATATTGTACACCCATAGACGATACCATTAAACCACGGTTGTAACAAACAAAATGATGCATTGCATTCTCAATGCAGAGGGTATCATCAACAAGTAGCCAGATTGTAATGCAATTATACAAAGCTGACGAATGCAAACGGGCTCACTGAGACTGAGCCCGCAGAGGGAGGATGCACACAAAGCAGGATGGATGGTGAAACGTGTAGTTCTTCCATCATACATTTCCTGTCAAATTTTGTAAAATCATAACAAATATCCAACCTTGGCTAAACTAGTCACAGGAAATGTGAAAAATATACAACATTATATCTATGGAAAAGGCTTTTGAGGACTCAGACAGATGTGGCTACTCTGTGATTGCTGTGTGTTTGTCTGTGTTTCTGTATGTTTGAAACAGTGCAACACACTTTAAGTGTAGGCCTTAAGTCTAGTGGTGTGCTTATGCTTATTATTTTGAAGTATATTTACGTCTGTGAATGTGTGGTCTGACAAGGACTTCTAATTGCAACCTTGAGTTGGTGTGATTTTGAACTGAGCAGTGTGGTATCTGAAGCAAGAGTCACTGAATTCTAAGAGATGCAGTGCACAGCTGTCAGAAACCTAATCCAGCAGTGCAGAGGAAGACTGTCAATGTGAATGTGTGTGTGTTTGTGTGTGTGCGCGCGTGTCTGTGTGTGTGCATATCTGTATGTAGCTACAGAAGGGCAAACAAAGGCAAATAGCTGAAGTCTACTGTGGGTAATATTTTTTATAATACCTCATAAAAGCCTGGTAAAGTGCAAATAAACCTCTACTTGAGGCTATAGCCAATGTCATACAACACATTATCAGCGATTGGAGGATTATGACTGATGCTCTGATGAAACAAGACAAACAAAACCAGTCAGTGATGTTGCTCACCTCTTCTGCCTGTTTGCGTAGCGCCTTCTCACGCTCGTACTGCGTGATGAGCTGCTCGTTGTCCTCCTTAAGAAGCTCGAGTTCCACCTCATGCTCCTGGTTCTCTGTCAGTACCCCATCCAGGTTCTCCAGGACATTCACCACAAGAGGCATTAGCTCCTTCACTACCTCCTCATCGTAACTGTGAATGAGGCGTTCGAACTCCCGGTAGATGCTGTTGGCCAGGCCTGACACGCGCTCCGACATCACCGATACGGAGCCGTAGTCATCCTGGTACACCACCTCATCCAACTGTAGCTCCATCATCTTGGCGGTTCAATGGAATGGTATTAACCGCTAGTGGTAGGCTAAATCACCCGGTTAAACCGGTGCGAAAGAACAGACGGGAGATGAACCAAGAAATGTATATAGTTCATCCAAACGACCCCTCTGCAGGGGGAATAATCCGTGCCAAACGCCTTTAATGTAATGTCATCGTTAAGATGCAGCCCCGTTGTGTTCCATGTTCTGGTCCCATACGTATTACACAGCTCTTATAGGTAAAATTCTCCCACTGCTTGATTCTTTATTTATTTTCGTTTCAATATCTCTGCCGCCCTCCCCTACCCACTCTCCTGCGACACAGCCTCGGCCGCAGGTCTCAGACGCGCCCCGTTTAAGCTTTCTCACCCATCGAAGGCTCTGTTATGGATGAGGCGAATTCCATTTGGCTCCGGCAGATCCATCATCTCAGTGGTGAGGCAAAATCCATCACGCACAGACATGTCCTCGACAATGCACCTGCCGCTTAGCAGCCGCAACCCGAGAGCCCAGCCATTACAGCGTGAAAAAAATCAATGGAGGACAGAATAAATAATAAATAAATAGACTCAAATAAATAGTTATGTTGCTCGTACCGATCCCACCTTTGATTAAGACGGTTAGAGTCTTAAAACGCACTAATCTGGGTGATATTTTTTGGTTCCAGTCCGATGATGCGGGGGGCTACTCGCGGTGCCGTTTCCGCAGCTCGTTCGGTCAGAATTCTCGCACAGGCTAGGTGGAGGGGCCAGCTGACGGATTCAAGCTGACGTCACGCTGTCTGCATTGAGCAGACTCAAGTGGTGTCTCATCGTCGCTATTCCCGATAGCTGGTGTGTGGTTGAGTGTGTTCCTATGTTCTATTGCTACGTTGTTTCTGGGAGGTAGTGTGAGGAATAACTGTATTTTATTAGGCTCCGACACGATAGGCTAAAAACATTTAAATTCCAGAGCAATGCGGCCACTATTAGCCTGGGCTAATATTGAAGGCTATCCTTTTCCGGTCCGAAAAATAGGGTAGGCCGACAGTCTACACAGAGACGGCCTGATGGAGTGAGGAAAAAAAAAGAAAAAGCTTACATTTGGCTACATGGCAGACAAATGACCTGGAACAGAAGCTATAGAAGGAATAGGGTCGGCCGTCTACTTGGCATGTTTACCACTTTCTCTGATTGGAGGAAATTGGTTTAAAGGTATCACACGGGATGGCTCAATGTAACAGGGCAGGGGATCTAAACATTCCCTGGCGGCTCTGGACGATCTTGGAAACGCGCGCTCCTTCTGTGTCGTTTATGTCGCGCGCATGACTTGAGTGGTATTTAGCACGTGAGCGGTTTTGGTCCTTGACTAATTGTTGGCGACAGGCCTGTTTGGGTTCTTAACAAGTATCTCCTATGTAAACTTTCCGTGCTGCTATAGTATAAGGCTGTGGCCACATCTTAACATTTCAAATGTTTTAACATTTGGTATTTTGAGCTTTGAAACGTTTAGCGTTGTAATGAAGTTAGTTGCACAAGTAAAGCAGAGTAAATTGTCCTGTAATTCAAACTTAGATACGAGGTTAATAATCATATCAAAAGAACATCTGCCATGATGCATGACAACATTTTTATTCAGCATAATTATCAGCACTCTTACCAGTGTGAACTAGCACTGAAGATATTGGCTCACTTTGTAACAAACCTCTTCAAAGCATGAAACAAATCATAAGCGGTATACAGCCAATAACAAAACATGAAACCAGTGGTCTCACAGACACAAGCACTACTCTACTTCCCATAGTGATTGAGAGAAATTTGAGTTCATCAAGCTCATCATCCCAAAACATGGTGATCAAAACAACAAAACACATCATTCAATAAAACAGAAGTTTATTGTGACACTCAAGGCTGTGCTTCCACTATTTCTGACAATCACATCACTTGGCAACCATACTGGCACTCCGGGCGTGGCAGGCAGAGGGGGGGGGGGGGAGTGGGCGTGGGTCACATGAGGGTGCCCCCGGCCCTACTGCCGTTTTAATTTAAAACATAAATGAGCCAGTCTGGAGCAGAAGCCACTATCTGGATGCAAATATGAGGCACCAAAATATGCACACACACACACAAGCTAGCAAATCACACTACTCTTCGCTTTGGCATGGATTTAGAAAAGAAAATCAAAATAGCCTCTAACACACAGGTTTTGGTGTGTGCATACTTTGGCAGGAGGTCAGTGTTTGTGAGTACATGTATGTGTGTATGTGTTTCACTGTAAGGCCTTGTATTTTCAGATAAAGAACATTAACTGAATGTCAAACGGCAAAGGTGGGGTGAGGGGGCTTGGAAGGGAATTATACAGGATAGTAAAGGAAGAGAAATGCTCACATTATGGTTGCAGCATGGATTTGTTGTAATTTGGTGAACAGAAGTATTGCACAGAGTTCCCAAACACAATCTGATTTGTCTACACTTGAGTGCTCTCCATGCCAAAAAGGGGTTCCAGTTGCATTTGTACAGATTCAATGGAATATCATGTCATCAAATCAATCCAGAGTATACAAAAAAAGTGAGAAGACGCACACAAAAATACTCAAAATGTATGAAACCGTTCAAAGAATCAAACCCTTATAAATGATTGGTGAGTTCCAACAGCAACAAAACTCACTAACACTTCCAACCGTTGAACACAGGTGAAGTTCAGGAATGAGGCAAAGTGCAGGGGAGGAAGGGAGGAAGAGAGGATGAGGAAAGGAGGGATGCACGGGCGATGAAACGGAAAAAGGAAATGGGAAAGGTGTGGTGCGGGGTGGGGGGCAGAGCAAAAAGCGGGCAAAGAACCGTCAGTGGGCAGAAGGGTCAATAGAACACTACGCTGGACTTTCCACCAGGTGGGTTGAGCACCCTGTTGTGAGAGCGTGGGCGGGGTCCTAGGCGTGGCTCGTGGTCCTTCTCTGGCTCCGCCCCACTGGTCGCAGGGGCTGGCTTCTCCTTGTTGGGTGTGGCCTGGGGACTAGGAGCAGGAGCAGGAGTAGGGGCAGGAGCAGGAGCAGGGGCAGGAGCTTCTGCCTTCACCTCTTCAACAGGAGCCTTCTTCAAAGGAGCTGGAGGAAGAGAAATGAATTATGAATGAATAATTACATTAGTTCATGAGAACCGCAGGTGTCTACAAGAACCAGATTGAGTGTATGAGTGATTGATAGTTTAATCTCAAAACACAATTAATTGTACATATACGATAAATCCCTGTGTATACAACGTGAGTGTGACCCGAGTGAGTGGATCTTTCATTTACTGAACATGCCATTGTTTCCAGTACCTGGAGGCTTAGGTTCTGAGATGGCTCCCACACCAATGTTGTCCTGTTTGGGCAGTTAAATACAGACATCAGGAAAACGGGCAAATGGCTGAAACATGTTAGATGTCAAGAATCTTGCTACTGCAACAAGGAAATCTTCTCTAGGTTTACAAACAGGAACCATATAGGCGTGCTGCATGGGGACAGTTGTAAGACACAACTATGCACCTTTGGCTTGTTGGGATGTGGGGTTTTCATAGGTGATGAGCAGGGCTGATCACCAAAAATGTTATTGGAACCAGAAGGGGCAGGTTTCTGCTGAGCTGGAGTCGCCTTAGGCTCCCCAAAGATTCCACTACTCTTCCCACCTGGTAGAGAGAAAAAAAAAAAAAAAAAAAAAAAAGAGCGAGCGTGAGAACAAGAGAGACTTTCATATCATAGCTACACAGGCTTTATACTCTTCTAAATAATTCCCTATAACCCAAAACAAACTTCCACTCTAGGTGGCGATTTGGCCCTGCAACATAGAACCCTGTCTGACATAGGCTTGTCAGATCAGACTGATAAAATCTCTCCAACGTATGTATTCGTCTCTTTGGCAAGTCTCTAGTGCACGCGCGCACACACACACACACACACACACACACACACACACACACACACACACACACACACACACACACACACACACACACACACACACACACACACACACACACACACACACACACACACGGTTCTTCCCCATAGGGGAACTATCAAACATCAGTATGAAAATCCATCTCCCTGGCGCCCTCCACAGAGAGCCAATGAGAAAGCAGTGGAACACAAAGTTCTACTTAAAGACCAATCATGCGACTAAATCATGGCGCCTGAGAAAAATTTCTACTCAGCCCTCATAATTTACAACATATTTCAAAAAGGAGGCTAACTTTCTCTTTCCATCACAGAGAAGAGGTCTCCAGAGAAATAAATGCATTGAAGCAGTAAAGTTAGACATGGGTTAGTGATGCACATGGGAGGTGTTGCTTCCAGCGGTTTCAAGCGAACTGCTGGAATGCAGTTTTTACAATGTTCATTTAAAAATGCGATGGAATGCAGGAGGCCATCATAATTTGCCCACGTTTTTAAAACTTGCTTATGCAATTGTGCTGTTTGTTCAGAAAGACATAGAAAGAAGAACATATAAATTGAAACGGGCTGTGGACTCTTATACTGCCATGATGTCTCCATGTTTTGAAGCAATGCTTTAGCAAGGCAAAAAAGCAGCTATCAGCCAACTCCAAACACCAGTAGTAGCATCTACCACATAATGAGCAAAACAACTGGACTTTAAATTTCTAGGACTACAAATTCATTATTCCACAATGAAGGTAGGGCACTAGTCATCATTCCATGGCTGGATGTCTTGGACTAAGCATAGCTGTTCTAATCCTTGACCCATATTGATAACTACTGCACCCAATTAGACTCTTTAATATGACAATAAGGTGGTCCTTACATCATTGCAATTAAAGCCTCAGAACAGCTGAACCCAAATGGAATGTTTATGTACACATCCAAAATGAGGGGTGTGGCTGTGCCACACAGGACTTTGAATGTCATAACGCATACACTTCTGCAGTCATAACTGGTTGAAGGTTTGTTGCATGTCCTTTGCGCAACAGTTGTGCAAGTGTATATGGGCATGCTCCATTTAGCGATACAGGAAGAACGAACTGTGTGAATAGAGGATCTGCAGTATTTAAACTGGTCCACACATGAATTGCTACACAGCTAAATGGTTACTACGTATTCTTAAGGCCGGACACAATCATGTTACCCAGTTGACATTTGCACTGTAGTTTACTTAAAAAAAATTCCAGTTTGACCATGATGCCAAAAACTTTTTTTTTTCTACTGATCAAAAGTAGAAAATAAAATCCATGCCCACAGAGCAACCAAATTTAGATGTACCAGCCACCAGGCAGTTTCTCAGTGTAGCCTCTGACTGTGTGCCGCCCTCTTCAGCGTGCTATTTACAATCAGCATTAGGAGCAATTCAGCATTAAGTGCAAATGTCACTGACCACGTTGCCTCCGTGTCCTGCCGATTCAACATCTGCAAAACCACTATTTCTTATGTAAAATAGTATTTATTGTCAACTAGGTCTCTATTGCTCGTAGCTTGATTGTTCTCCCCCTTGTATGTCGCTTTTGACAAAAGCGTCTGCTAAATGACCAAATGTAAATGTAAGATGCAGGTGTTACCGCTGCAAGTATGAGGCACTGTAATGCCCATGGTCAGAAGTAATAGGAATTGTATGCACAAATGGGTTTGTCTCCAGAACACATTAGCTATCCTAGATGATGTGAACCTAGAGTGGTACAATCAGCATCACACAGCACTTGAGCACATTGCAGTTTGGTGAGATTTTTCTCCCTGCAGTATGAAGAAGACTTCAAGGGTGTCGGTCACCCAAACCCAGACACCCAAACAGACGTTCGCACCTGGGGGATTGGAGCGCTTGGGGCCTTCCTGAGGTTCCTCTGGAGGTGCAAAAATGGTGGAGGCCATTTTGTGTGGTCGCCTGCTGGCTGAGTCATCTTCATAAGCACCGAAAAGATTACTGGAACCACCACCTGGAGGCCGCAGCACCCTACATAATAATAATAATAATAATAATAATAATAAAAACAACAGATTCACATAACTAAGTTTCCAATCCTGATGACTTCACACCATAATTTTAACACACAGACACAAATAAATAATATCTAAATGTTAATAATGCAACAACAGCAAGTCCAGGTTCACTTCATAAAAAGCTATTCTAGGCATTGTATATCACCCTACATTGAACTTCTACTGGTAAAATAGCACCATCCTCAACCAACTAGGCAACATTAATCTTCCAATATTTAGGCCAATGCTCAAGTTGCTTGTATGCAACACAGTTTGTAACAATTTGCCACTTTATAAAGCATTTTTTAATAGGACACTAGTACTGGTATGATCCTTAAATTAATTTTCATCAAATATAGGGAATGCAAGTTGACCAGAGGTTAATGGTTTTTAGTTTTAGCATTTTAACAATCTCAAAGAAAACATCCCTATTGAAACATGAATGGGAATGGTTGGTGCAAAATCTGCAAAAATAAAAAGTGAATGAAACCTAGGCAAGCAGTTTGGAGAGTTAAAATGTAGTTATCAGTCTGTCTTTTGTGACTAACTGTTGTCGTAAAATAAAGATGCTGCTACCAATACACTTCAGCCGAAGAGAGACTACATTGTGTCACTTGCCTCAAGCTGCATGTGACAATGAGATTTTATCATAGCTATGCTGAGAACACCCACATTTACTTAGCTCTCACCTTACGGCTATGGCCCCCTAGAATGTCTCAATTCATTGACCAAATTAACTGCTAGATGACCAAAAATTTCCTTCAGCTGAATAACGACAAAACGGAAATAATCTTATTTGGTAAAAGTGAGGAGAGAGTTAGTATTGCTGCTCATCTTGACACAAAAGGACTTCAAGGGAAGGACACTGATGAAATCCTTGGTGTTTTGATTGCAATCTCAGTTTTAACAACCATGTGAAAGGAAACTAAAACAGCTTTTACCATCTCAAAAACATAGCCAAACTTGAAGGTCAAAGCATGATTTAGAAAAATTATTCATGCCTTCATCTCTTACAGGTTTGACTATTGCAATGTGTCTTCCTAAAAAAAGATCAAACTGCTTCAGTTTGTACATGCAGCTGCTAGAGTTCTTACGAAAAACAACTGATCAAATTACTCCAACACTTAAGTCCTTACACTGGCGTCCAGAAAGTCACAGAGTTTAAAAATCACTAAATGGGACAGGACCAAATTACCTAAAATATGTTGGTAGTACCTACTGTCAGATCTAAACATGGTAAAGCAACCTGTAGCTTCTATGCTGCTCAGCTCTGGAACCAAATAACATTAAAAGGTGCTCCAACTAAATTATATTCGGACTATTGTTCTATAGAGATCTACCCACAGTCGAGACCATTTCCATGTTAATGTTTGTATCCCATTTTAGTTACTTTGTACGCTCTCTAATTATGTTTCTATTGATTTTGCTCTTATCTATGTAAAGCACATTGAACAGAGCTAGCTATGATTACTTTCTGCTCAGCTTGTGAAATTGGTATCCTAACGCATTATCCAAGTGACGTGTTTGTTGTTTTGTTATTTTCCTCTGTTAGGATAGAGATAGCAGCAGACATATTTTAGAGATATGGGTCGAAATTATATACGGAAATTATATACACATGCATTTTATTGAACAGAATCGAATGCGGGCTCTCAAACAGTTATTTTTCAAACGCACCATGGGCGTTATTTTGACGTTTTTCCAAAACCCCATTCCTCTTCATATTTGTATTTTTTGTTTTTTACAAACTGGAACTTGCAAAAATGCTAATCCGCAAGATACAAAAGTACGACTGTCACTTGCACATTTTCATGATACATGGTCATTTGGAGGACAGATAAACACACGTATCGTTCCAACTAGCCGCCTAGGCTATGCATTATGCAATTCTGTGGCACGGTCGAACTACCCTGCGAAAATGTGGAGAAAAAAAAGCTTTCACAGCACGACATCAACTATATCGCCAAAAGACATGAATTAACATGCTAGCAAGTCTTGTCAACTGTGCTGTTGGTGGTTGTAAGGATTTCCCCATGCCTTTTTGGTAGTTAAATTGCTGTCGCTAGTTTTCAACCCAAACTCATTACTCCTGCGTTCACACTAGGTTTGTAGGTTTGGTACAGACGTTACTACTGTCGTGTTAGGTACTATTTGAATTGAATAAAATCAAAAAGTTTTCCTTATCGTGGGTAGGTTCCTGTAATGCCGGCTGATAGCTAACGTGAACTCACAAGGAAGTTATCCCTATCATGTATCAACCTGCTAGCTAGCTTACATAGCTTGTGAGTTCACATTAGCTATCTACGCAACATGTTCACTAACGTTTCCAAGTGAATAGTCAGCTAATGTTACTTCATTATTGTATGTTGTGCATATCATGTAACGTTATCATAATAAATTATTATTATCATCAAAGATATCTGGTCAATAAAGGATAGGCTCGCTTCAGAGCAAAAATACGATGGCTAGTTAATCCATAATACCTGCTTTCAGGTAATGCAGCCCTCTGCCTACCTAGCTGTGATACTTTGCTAGCCAGCTAAATTGGCTAGCTATACTGAACTGGCCAGGAAAAGTTTCATCAAGTAACGTTATCGAGCCGTTCCGGGCACTATTAATAGCAATGTCGATGTTTTGTAAAATAAAAGTCGATTTTATTTGCCATATTCCTCTAACTTAACTCCGTGTTAGAGAAAAGCCCAATCATTATGACAGGTTGCAGCCTAATGTGGTTCAGCTAACGTAAATTGAGCTAAATATGGTCTGATAAGCTAGCCCAGCTAACAGGACCTCACATTAACGGAAGCCCTTTCTCCTCGTCGATTTCTCAAGATATAAAAGTGAGGACAAAGTCCTATATAACGTCAAGCGTTCAAGCCTCCGTATGTATGTCCATAAACAGGGAAAAACGCATACCTTGAACTGGGCTTCGC
The DNA here is from genome assembly GCF_900700415.2 of Clupea harengus. Classification (NCBI taxonomy): domain Eukaryota; kingdom Metazoa; phylum Chordata; class Actinopteri; order Clupeiformes; family Clupeidae; genus Clupea; species Clupea harengus. The sequence continues at coordinate 9,972,257 of NC_045152.1, read as the reverse complement.
ACCAGATTCGAGTCCCTGGAACATATTTGTTGAAGTCATTGTTGCTCCTTTTCCCTGCAGTATGTCGAGGAGGTACAAAAGAGAAACAAGCCGCTGCGCAAGAAAGTGCCTAGGCCGTCAGCTAATGCAGCATTAAAAGTTGGCTAGCAGAAACAACCCCGCCCGATGAGCTGTGGAATCGCCTTCAAAAACTTAAAGACATGTTCTGATTGGTTCGTTTTTTTATCAATCTTTTATCCCTGCCATAAGATTGGACACAACTTTTAAAGCAATCTCTGGCCGATAGTTGATTGGTCATAATTTACTGGGACACTGCGCCAACTCATTCCTTTTCCCATTTTCTTTTTTTTCCCCATTTGATTACTGAGTGTTTCTTCACCTGGGAGCAAGATATCACAATATCTTTTCGATGTAAGATTACACATACCAGAATAAACACTTGGCCTTTAATTCTTTTCTACCATGTTAAGTGTTTATTCTCTAAAGCAAACGGCATAAATACCCTGTATAAGTGGATTTCATGTTATTTCCATTGTCATTTTAACATAATTTTGTCATTTATAAATTGTAGCCTTATCGCTGTGTTTTACGTTCGTGTAAAATTTGCATTTGCTTGTTTGAAAAGATAGAATGACGATTAAGCATAGACATAGAATTCGTCATTGTAGTGTGGTGGCCTATGTCACATTAACATTATCAAAGTTAGTCTTTTCTAGTTGATTGTGATCTTCATGCATCATTTGACCATAAGAAGGATACTAAACACGTTTATCCTCTGACTTTAAATAAAATAAAAATATTGTGTATTTGGAGGCAAAAATGATCATAGATATAATTTGTAGACTGCTCTTGCGTTTTTAAACAAAGAAATCAACGTGTTGGGTGGGGCCGTTACTTTAAGGAGCGGTGTGAAGCGATATGAATGAAATGACGCATGTGGAAGTTAAGATGTAAAATAACTGCGATTGGTTATTCGACTGACCATGCGCCTTGTTTTCTAGTTTCCATTGGATAGAAGCTACGCCCTTCATGAAAAGGCCCACACAACGCACAGTCGGTTGTCCAATCAAACGATTTGTTTTCGAATTGTAGTGGGCGTGCTACCCGCGCGAGAAAAACCTCACTGACAGCCAGCAAGTGCTCAGCTGGGGAAAGGATGCCAGTTTGACAGAATCCTACTGAAAGAAACAGTGAAGGTACGTGGTGGGAAGATGCTTTTAGGCATCTGTAAAGGTCGAGCGTAAATCGTATGTACACATCCAAGGCACAGTGATATTTCTGCAAGTTTCCATAGATTGCAGGAAGGATTAGCTTTCATATCCAAAGATGAACGTGAGCTAACGTGGTGAGTTAGAAGCTAGTTAGCTGAAGCTAGCTACTAGTTAGCTAGAACTAAAAGTAACGTTAACAACACCTTGTGGCATTGTACATTTTGATTGCTCGGCTATTTGTCCTCCGCTCTGCCAATTTTTTTATTAGATGTTTGGGGATGTATGGAGTGTATCTGCTTTCAGTACTTGTATTCACGTAAATGAGCTTGTTGATGAAAATCTCAGAAATCATCAGTCGGCGGCTTATGTTTTCGGGCAATATTTGGTTGGACTAGCCAGCAATGTAGTCAGAGTCTTCAAACCAGTGTACCTCATGCACATTAGTCATTTGTCAGATAGCAATCTTTGAACTGTATTATGTATGTGCTGATGGTGTAACGACACGTTGATTATTCTGAGTTATTTATGCACATTCTGACTTTTCATCACTCCCTTGTAAATCTCTGTTAAAATCTTGCCATACATTCCAGGAAGTCAGCAACTTTTTATGCTACATGCTTGTGTAGTCCTAGGTGGTATGTGTTTGCAATCGCATTTTGTTTTTTGAAGTTGGAATAGATGAAGGCAAAAGTAAAGGTGTCGTATTGACAACTGCGATGTTTAGGGTTACAAAGCCTAAGCTCAGAACAATAACATTAGTCCCGTTAGCTTAGACTTCTTTTTCTCGCGGAGAATGAAAAAATTAGATCCCAGTCACATTATCACTTGGTCATACATCTAATTTTAACAAATTAATGTGGAGGTAATATTCACTCTTTGTTCTAGTTCCAAGAGTTGCCAAATGTATGACTATACTGTCATGCTGTCCAGTAATTGTTTTGGCTATGAAAAGGCATACTATAGTTTAGTGTCCTATTCTGATGGGTAAACTTGGTTGTGCAGTGGTAACATTTGCAATAGGAATACTTGTTCTTTCAGTGTTCATGTTCATACAGTTAACTAAAGGACAAAGTCGTGATGTATAAATCTAAGTTATTTTAAAAGTTTCACTCACGTGGGAAGAAACAATGAGTCACTGCTACTGTGTTCAGGACTGTAAACATCATGTCAATAACCTATATTTGGGGTGTACAGAAGTTCAGTTTTCTATTTGCACCGTCATGTTTACTATAATGACAATACACTAGCACGTCTGAATTGGCTACATTTTAATATTTTGCGTTTGTTTTATATTGTAGTAAATCAACATGTTAATATCAAAACATCTATTCTTAAAGTGGTGATGACGTAGTAAGAACAACCAAAGTCCAGAGGCTCGGGTGTAGTGGCTTCAGAGCTTCAGCTCGTGTACGAAACTCGGATAAAACGCCTTTATCACTTAGTCAACATCTAAACCCATGGTGAATATCTGTAGAAGATGCACAATACTATTAGATTCGATTCACTTTAAGTGATTTAATGTAACATCCTTGTGATAGTAGTAAAAGTACGGAGTTGTTGAGGTAGAGTTGCTGTTGCTAAGATAGCTAACAGTTGGAGCTGCGCAGAGTTGTATCCCCTGTTGGAACAGGAGTGAGGAGAGGACGAGTAGCTGCTTGACCCCTTTCATGCTGTGAATATGTTAAATTTCATCAACTTTTGGTCTCCAAAATCTTCGAACCTATGGTGAAGAGAAAGAAGACGTCGTCAGCTGTCGACGAGCTGGAAAATGGGTAAAATTGCTCGAAAAACAAGCACTTTAATTAAAGGTCGAATGCAGCGAAAGATTTTCGTTGTCGATTGTCGTTTCTACTGGGCGCTAAAGTGTAGGCGCTCGCTTTTAAATTTCGTAATAAAATCGCCGATCGTGCAAGGCAAACAGGTGATCAATGTATTAAGGAATTTGGATTGATTTCAGATTTCGATTTTTGATTAGAATAAGAAATAAACAAGTGAATATTTTTTGGGTTGTTTCGTCGGGACGGCGAGAGGGGATTTGAAACAAACAGTGGCGGCCATGTTGAGTGAGAGGGAATGTCGCCTTTCTAAGTTGATCGTTATTTTGTTTTATCTTAAATGTTGAAAAAACGTCTGTGATTGTGTTTTGTCAGGATGACAGTAGGCCAAGGGGATGTATCTGGGGGTGAGGGGCCAAAGAAACCTGCCCGCAAACTGGAGGGTTGCGATGAGGAGGAGAGCGGAGATCAGGCGAGCGAGGAGACGAGTACAAAGAGAGACGAAGAGGAAATTCTTAATCCATCAACTGCGGCCAGCTCCAGTTTGACTCTGAGTCTTCCCACTTCCACACCGAACCCGTCCGGACCACCAGAGAACTTACAGTCCAATAGTTCGCCTCCTCCCGTCCCACAGAACCAGGATCAGCATCATTTTCTCCGTTCCAGTGTGCGACCTCCGAGCAAGCGGCTCCGGAAGGACCCCGTTGCCCCTGCGCTGAACGGGCACGGCGGGGCGAAAGCGAAAGGTGAGTCCCGAAAGGGACGAGAGTATGGTCACCTGCCGACCCTGTAAATCTGTTGTTGCTGCCATGCATGCATGGAAGTTGATTGATTTTTAAGGCATAGGAAATGGTTTCGCTACTTGTGTGTATTTAGCATGTTTACGTCCTTCTGTGAGAGTCCGTGTATTGGAGATAGTATGTAGGGTAGTTCGCTCGGCGGGATGCGCTGCTAGGAGTAGCCTGTACATCGTCTTACGGCTTGCTGGACTGTAATGAAGACCATGGACGTACTTCCTTTCAATTAAATGCCACAGTAGCTATGAAACACTGTTAACTATTCGCATGTCCTGGTAACTAGACACTTTTGAGTTCGATACATTTACATGACGGCTGAATTGTTATGGGCAGAACTGAGTATTGAAAGTCGTGTGGCTTTGAGCCTTTTCCTTAGTTGAAGTTGTAGAGTGGAGTGGAGAGAGTACAGTTGCAATTAATAACAGAATGCCTGTGCTTTGCTTGTAATTGTTGGGGTGTCTATATTTGTCTCTTATTTGTGTGTATGGGATTAGCATTGGGTAGAGGGCATGGTTGGGGGTCACATTGGTCTTAACCATGAGATCCAGGCAAGAATTGTTGTGGTGCATTGTGGGGGAACTTTGAGAGAGTGAGGGACATTGGCTCGCTCATCTAGCCTCATGTTGCATTTGGACCGCTACATTGAGCAGCAGGTCTGGAAAGCCTCTGAACCACTCTACACACTTTTAGGAACAGCGCATGCAGAACTGTTGCCAACACACACATACCCATACTCTAAAATACGCTAATCCCATGCATTCATGCACACGGTCTTACAACATATGTGTCATGTAGATGCATGCATGCAATACAAATCAGTGCCAACACAGTGAACCCTGATAGACGCTGGGAGTGCACGTGAATGTTGGAAGGAGACGTGCCAGTCCTGCAAGACCTGCAAGTCTCTGCCAGTGAAATGTGTGATTCCAATGCAGTATCAGGGTCTAGCGCCATCTAAGTGAAAGGCAATCACAGATAGCCATGATCTGATAGAATACACCCTGACTAAAAAGCTCACCTGTTATTGCTTTCTGTCTCATTCTCTCCCAGGGGCAGAGGCAGGGCCAGCATTGTGTGCATCAACCACAGCGGGCCCCGTAGGAGGATCAGGGGCTGGGGGCAGCTCTCGGTCAGGCCCGCGAGGCCAGGGCTCCGGGGGGACAGAGGAGGGCGGCAGCCAGAAGCGCACCCGCAGACAGTGGGAGTCCTGGAGCACCGAAGACAAGAACAGTTTCTTCGAGGGCCTTTATGAGGTAGCAGTCATGAAAAGACCTCCCTTAAAAAGTGCTGTTGTCAGTTTGAAATGCCATCTGGTTAGGGTGATTTGTGCTGTTATGTCAGAAAATATTCTTTCGTCAGGACACACCTGCCACCTTTTAAATACCCACAGCAATGGAAGTGATGTCTTGCCTTCAGTTGTCACCTGCCCTCTGTCTTCTTATCTATGTGTTTCTTTTGTGCTTGTCTCCACTTCTCCATAGCATGGGAAGGACTTTGAAGCCATTCAGAACAACATAGCACTGAAGTACAAAAAGAAAGGGAAGCCAACCAGCATGGTGAAGAACAAGGAGCAGGTTCGCCATTTTTACTACCGCACCTGGCACAAGATCTCCAAGCATATCGACTTCAACAATGGTGAGCGTTGCACATCACATTATTGCACATGTGTACACTCTCTGCTTTTTCACTCAGACCCATGAGCAACCCTTAACAATACCTGTACCGGAATAGCAGTTGACTCCCTTTAGGTTTCCAAAGGTCTGGAACAGCGCCAAACATAGATTTGACAAGTGCAAAAGCCTGAGATGTCTTGAAGGTTTCTGTGATATTCTTTGCCATACACTCTCAAAGCCGACTGTTAAGTTCATTCAGTGTACTTGCCAAATTCTGGTTTCCCCACATTCGACATACAAATTATGGATTGGTGTAACAAAACATATGTGATAATTGCATTGTTAAAAAAGGCACACTCATAATGCTCGCAGTTCATTTTCCCTCACATCTGAAATAATTAAAGGTAGACTAGACAAGTTTGTGCATATGCGAGCGTAAATATGTTTTGATAAAGGCAAATTTGCTGTCATTGGTTATCCTGCACTATACACCAAACAATATCAACTGTACAGAAAAGTTCTTTTGAGCCCCCAAAATGTAAACACTCACCGTTTCTCCCCTGGCTCTCTCTTCCTCAGCATACTCCCGTGTGCTTAAGAAGTCCTCTCAGGAGCTCTACGGCCTCATCTGCTACGCCGAGCTTAGGAAGAAAGTTGGAGGCTGTAAGTCGCCCTGCTCTGACCACTGCCTTTACTATGTTGTGAGATAGTGTGTGATAGTCTGTGTGTGTGTGTGTGTGTGTGTGTGTGTGTGTGTACATGCGGATAGATGTATGATGTAAGTGATTTGTGGCTGCAAGTGATATTTGTATTGCCTTGCTGGTGGATGGTTTGGAAACACATGGAATAGTGATGCCAGGAAATCTGCTTAATAGATGCACTTCTATTTTGACTTCCTTTTCCTGTTAGTGATGGACGATAAGAATGTTGCGAAACTGAACGAGCTCATTCAGCAGGGGTAAGTCACTGGCTTCTCCCATGTGTTTGTGAATGAATGCCAAGTGTTGGCACTGTTATGACAAGTTAATGCATTAACGCCTAATCTATGCAGTCTATGCACTATTGTCTTACTTGAGAGTGTAACTTATATTCTTCTATTATCTTGACTTATAATTACAAATGTATGCTTACGTTGTGTTTCTAAATGTTTGTAGAGCCACCACAGTGCGTTCCAAAGGCAGAAACCTGCGGATTAAAGCCCCAATGTGCCGAGCCCTAAAGAAATTGTGTGACCCAGATGGTAAGTGAACTGGTGGAATAGAAGTGAAGTACGAGGAATGGGTGGAGGTTGAGTGCATTTGAGCAGTCATGCCAGCTGAAGAGAGACAGATGAAGAATGAGAAAGCAGAGGGATGATGGAGGAAGAGTTTGTTGTTGAGGGGGTGTGCTGATTGAGGCCGTGGCACTACTCCAGTGTGTGGGTGGGGTGAGAGGGGTTTCTATAGCAACAGGATGTAGGAGGTGATGCTGAATGTGGACAGGCTGGGGGAGCTAAAGATTTGTTTTCTTTCTTTCTCTCTCTTTCTCCATTAGGAGTGAGTGATGAAGAGGACCAGAAGCCTGTCCGGCTACCGCTGAAGGTTGCCGTGGAGCTGCAGCCACGTAGCAACCACTCCTGGACCCGTGTTCAGAGCCTGGCCCACAATCCCCGCCTCCGGTCAGTTCCGATTGGCCGAGTGCACCTTATCCTGTCAGACTCAACCAATCAGCGGTTGTTTCCCTGTGACTGTCATGTTGACCAGGTTCTGACTGAACCTGTTTGGTTGTCTGATTTGTTTTGCAGGATGGTTGTGGAGCTCCACAGGAAGGTGTCCAGTCTGATTGAGTTCCTGAAGCAGAAATGGGCGGTGCAGGACCAGCGAATTGTATCCTTTTGTCACAGCCAGGTGGCCTCAACCCAATTAAAGATAGACAGACAAATCCACTTTACTGGAAGGTATTTTTACTCGGGCGGCTTTACCATCCAGTTGAATTCCTTCCAACCTTTTTCTTTTAAAAAACAATGTCATATATTCATACCTGCTTGTATCTGAATCAGTCAGTGGTGTAATGTGAGGTTGCCTGTATTATAAGCTGCATAGCAGTATGGTGTCTGTCTTTAACTGCTGCTGCTCAGCGTAAGAGTCTAGAGGAACGGGAAGCTCTGGAGGGAGCCCCTAAGAAGGCGGAGTCTGAGGAGCTCCTCCTCTTCCCGGCCGAGAGCAGCACGGTGACTGCTTTGCCGGGTGTGGCGCGTGTGGTGCACTCCAAAGCTTCGTGCACGGTGCACTGGCAGGAGACCGGGAGGAGCCGCCCGGGTTCCCGAGACCTGCCCACTGCCCACATACTGGGCATCCAGCCTGGGGGCAGGGGAGTGGGGCGCCCTGGGAAGGGTGCAGCGCCCCCTGCTGTGAAAGCAGAGGGACAGAGCCTGGAGGGGACGGACGGTGGCTCAGCAGGAGTAGCAGCTGCAGCGAGTGGGGGAGAGAATGCTAGTGCTAACGCTAACCCAACTCAAGGCTCCACTGTAGCGTCTGTTATCTATCCTGTGCACTCCACTTGCGCGGCCATCCCCCCGTCACTCCCAGCGGAGCAGAGCGTTGGAAAGGGACCAGCCGAGACGGAGGGGGCTGTGCAGGGGGACACGGACGGCAAGGAGAAAATCTCCCTAGCGGAGAAAGACTGCGCTCCTGCCGAGCAAAACAAGGAGGAAGCCATGGCAGCAGGCGTGGTGTCTCCCGACCACGCTCCTGCTCCACCTGCCGTGTTACCCGACACCTCCACACGGGCAGATGGGGACGGCGGCGGTGGTGGTGGTGGTGGTGCTAGTGGTGGTGGTGGTGGTGTGGTAGTAGTGGTGGTGGTGGCAGCAGCAGTGTCACTGCCAGCGTCATGCCAACGGGACGCTCTCCGGAGAGGATCCGCGAGGAGGGCTGGAGCGTCCAGGAGGCAGAGAATGTGACGCTGGCTGAGCTCTACCTCATGCTGGGCAAGCCAGGCAAGCTGCAGCTGGAGTATGAGTGGCAGGCCAGGCCGCAGCCCCCTGCGTCCATCCCGCCCAACACGCACAACGTCCTGCGCTGCCTCCTTCGCCTTGTGGCCTCAGAGGTCAACCCCAAACCGGTGAGTGTGACCCTTCACCTCCAACCTCCAACGGGAGCACATTTGTATGATGTAATGTGTGGTGCACAGTGGACCACTGACCCTTGCTGTAGTCCAATCTGATCAATGTCCTCTCATTAACGCAGTTGCTAATTCATGCATCTCTTTGCTTCTCGTTGCGTGTGTGTGTGGTTGGGTATGTATCGGCACATACATGTGTGTGTGTGTGTGTGTGTGTGTGTGTGTGTGTGTGTGTGTGTGTGTGTGTGTGTGTGTGTGTGTGTGTGTGCTCACTAGGCTCCGGAGCTGTGTACAGTGGGCACATCCCCAGTGAAGCCGACTCTGGAGGAGCAGGCCCAGTCCCTGACTCCCCCAGGCAAAGCCCCTGCGGGAGCCATGCGCAGTCCCACCTGTGGCCGCCAGCAAAGCACAACACGCAACACCAAGCTGCTGCTGCCTAACGCAGTCACCACAGGTACACACACACACACACAGACATTACAGTCTCACAAACATGTATGTGTTTACACACTTGTGCAACACTCTCGCATATATGTTGCAGTCTCACACACTCACACGTCACATGGGTACATACACACATTACATTTTCAGAAACATGCACGTGTGCACAAACACAATATGAAGGCATGGTTTACTTGCCTATCATAGGCACATACTCATTCACATAGATAAGCCACTGCGTCAACACTGGCACTGTCCACTGCAGCGCAGCGTATTTGGCACTGACATATCTGTAAACACACACTGCGAGATAAACTGCTAGTGCAGTTGCTGGCGTAAGGTGGTTGTGGAGGTGCGTGAATTTTTTTGGTTGCCATGACCACGGGGCTCCCACACTACTTTTGCAGCAGGGCCTTTTGTAGTCCATCACGTAATTCTACACTCTGCTTACATGCAATGATCATTGCAGCATAGTACCAAATAAACACCATCAACCACTTTGGTATCATTGCATTTGCAGTGCGAGAATCTACTACCAGTTTTTAAGAGTAGATACATGAGCATTCTTTATAAGGAGTACAATGGAAGTTTAGAGTGTCCCGGCGTTCCATCATGAAATTGGAATGGTGGTAATCTGGCTGTATGGGCTTGATTTGACTAACTGTAGAAGTCTTCAGATCTGCTGTTTCTACTGTTCTACTGTACAGCCAGTTGGTTGAAATACACAGTGTGGCTAAAAAGCATACACGCTGCTCCTGTGCCTTTCCCAAGCACTTTGTGCATGTGGAGGTTATGGAACTCAATGCAAAGTAATATTAGCAAATGGTTACTGTGTGTAAGCCTCAGGTGATCATCTGGTAATCAGTGGTATGTCCTCTGCTCTCTTCCTTCCATCCGGTCAGGTGGGAGAAACCTGCCCCGCTCTCTGCTGGTGTCCGGGGCTGATGGCGATGGGGGCGTTTTCGCCGTGCCAACCATGCTGCCCCCAAATAGCTCACGTCTCTCACGCATGTTCTCCCCCAACAAGGAGGCCGAGCTGGCCTTTAGACAGCAGCTGGACTCCATCAGCGTGAGTGGGACCTAATACATACATAAACACGCTCACACACTCTCAGTCTCGAATATCACACACAGAAACATACAATGAGTGTGTGTTCATTCTCACACACATGCTGACGGGTACAGACATGGTCTGTATGAATATGGATAATCATATGGATAAATTCACATGCACGCACACATCATATACTGTTTGATGATTGTTCATAGCAATATTTATAATCTCAATGAAAAACAGACACATCGCAGATTTTATTCCTATTATTTCAACGAGGAGAGATTGTTCTCGTCATAGGATGTTCTCTGGCTCTGGGAATAAATGCTTCCTAATCCTGAACGCAGTGGGGATCTGACTCAAGGTTGACTCATACTGCCACCATCTTGCTCAGAGGTTCAGAACAGCCATTTTACCAAATGAGGTTCATGCTAAACTCACACACACACTGCTTCCTTGTGTTTCTTCCAGTCTGACTTTTTGCTGCCGAAGCAGAGGAAGCTGGGAAGGAGTCGTCCCCTGAGGAAACCTCTGGTCGTCCAGGTGAGATGGTGTGGCGGCGTGGATGCTGCCTCTACTCTCCTGGCTACATGTCATGGTTATATGTCCAAGAGTGATTTTCCTGTGAAACCTGTGTGCTAGAATAGTGTGCGGTGGATGCATAGTCGGCGCTCTGATTCCTAAAATCATGCTTCTGTTGTTTCAGAGAACATTGGTGCCGCGGACAACTGGCGACACATCACAGCACGTCTGTTCCTTTTCCATACTCTCCAACTCCTCAGCCACAGGTGACTCTTGCAACCACAATTTAACCCTCAAACAAACACTCAACCAGTCATCCTACCAGAAGTGAAAACACTAGCAAATACTTCATACAGAGAAATACAGTGAGCGCTCAAATTAGGAGATGGACTGAAACTGTGTGTGTGTGTGTGTGTGTGTGTCTCTGTTCCAGGAACGGGCTCCTTTCGGCCTATTCAGCCCCGTGTACCTCTGGCGCGACCTCTCGTTACCAAAACCACAGCCAGCGCACCAAGCCCTTCACCCTCGACTGAACTGTCCAGTAAGATGATCTCTCCAACAGAATGTAAAAATTTGGGAACTTTTCCCAGTGGATAGCTTGATATTACACTATAATCACACAACCAATACCTCTTCAACTAGGAGTGGTTACTACCCCAAAGGGAGATTTTGCATGTTTGAAAAACCAGTTATTGTCTTGGATGTAACCTCCCCAAGCTGAAGTGACGCAATACATTGAACCATGTCATGTGTTCAAAGCTTGAAACATACAGGATTGTGTATACAGTATATTATGGAAGAGAAATGATACAGAAATCGAAGTCAACGTCTACATTCCCTTTGCTGCAGGTGCGATTGACCTGGCGGCCAAGTCTGCGGGCATCATTCCAGGCAGCCCATGTGGAGAGATGGAGGCCCCCGCTGTGGAGGACGATCTCCTGGGGCCGGAGAGAGACATGCCCCTGACGCCGCCCCAGCCCCAGACAGACATCCTCCAGGAACAAGCAGAGGTGACATGCATGGTTTTATCGCCTGGTTAAGCGTTGGAAAAAAAAAAAGTGTCTGCTTAATTTAAATGTAAGCCTTCTCAGTAAATGTGTCTCCTTTATTGGTAAAGACTGAGGGAAATGTGTCAGATGTTGCAGGGAAATGTGTCAGATGTTGCAGGGAAATGTGTCAGATGTTGCAGGGAAATGTGTTAGATGTAGGTGTCAGAGCTTGTGTCAGCCATCACATGCTACCATTGCCTTTTAACTCAGCGTGCTGTCAGGAAGACACAGGTTGTGAGTTTTAGCGTCGGAGCCCCTCAGGTCCAACTCATTTTGTATTCTTTTGATGGCCGCTGTAGCGGAGGAACCGGCGCATCGAGTTGCTATGCGTTTGAAGTCCCACAAGGCAGGGAAAAGGGAGAATGTTTTTTATTTGTTACCTTAAAAATACATGCAAGCAAAGTGAGCAAAGCGAAGTTCGGTGTTCCATTCTTTTATTAATTTGAGGCAAGAGACGGTGACGTAGACTAGGGAATTGAGCGAAGCAAGCAAAAAAGAGTTTAATCCTATACAAATGAGGAGCACATTTTGCCAGCAGTGACCAATCAGATTGTTTGTTGTCATCTTCGATGGTTTGAAAATTGTGGGGCAATGGCGTTGTTTGGTCGTTTAATTTGCTTGGAGGTTATTTCATCAGAACAGCTTGGAGGACCGTTGTTCCCTGGTACATTAGATATAGGTTTACTTTGACGCAATGACTGTTCTGATATAAAGACAAGTGACTAGCTAACTAACTAGAATGCTAGTTTGGTTTGTTACACTTGTTCCGCACGGCACGGCACAGCACGCCCAGTGTGGAGAGAGCGTTTCGCTTTGCCTGCATGTGTTTTTTTAGCGTTAGTGTGGAAAGTATAGTTGAAATCATTGATCACCAATCATGATGGTCATTTCTCCTGTTTCATTTCTCCCTCTTTCTTCATCTCTCTCTCTCTCTCAGGAGTCTCTGCAGAACAGCCTGCCCCCTCCTTCCCCAGGTGGTGCTGACTCCATGCTTGCACCACCCAGCGTCGCCTCCTTATTGGACATCTCACTTCCTGGTCCCCCAGAGGAGTCCCTCCCCTCGGGAGAAGCCCAGACTCATATCAGCGACTCCATCATCGAGCTCGCCATCAACTCCGCACATTATGGTAGGATTCCTGGGAACGGGAAATGTTCTACTCAAAGGGCTGATTGATATTTTGCCTTAATTTATTTGCATTCTCACTCTCTCTTTCTCTTTATTTCTCTCTCTCAGGGGATGGATCATCTATGTCTCCGGCCAAACTCAATGGGACAGACACCCCCAAACTGCTGCCCTCTCCCTCCGATAGCCCAGCCCACAGCTGGATCCCCTCACCCTCTCATGACCCCCAGTGGTACCCCAGCGACTCCACAGACTCTTCACTTGGCTGCCTGCTGTGTGAGTGTACACACACACACACACACACACACACACACACACACACACACACACACACCACCAGACAATGGTTTGAGGAACTGACTAGCACCTGTGTAGTGTTTAATGCTTTAGTTCTCATGACAAATACATCAGCCTTACGATCCATGCTCATATTTACACTAAAGGTCACGCTAGTAGGGTCCGACATGGTTTCACCTGTGTTTTGCCTCTAATCCCACTAGACTGATAGAAATAATAATAATCAGTACTTATTGTACTTCGTGCGCATACACACACACATACTCATTATTCATATTCCATATATTATTCATACAGATAGCCTCACTCATATCCTCTGCCATTTAATAATCTCTCTGCATGGTTGTCTCTGCAGCAAGTCTGGTGTCCCCTGAAAAACATCGCCGGACACAACTCCGCCCTGTGGGCCCATCCAGTGGTACAGCCCTCCTGGGCCCCAGCTGTCTGGACTCCAATTCCCATGATTCATTTCCGGCCAGAGGCCTACCTGAGGTGAGTGGGCGACTCGGCCGTCGCTGCATTCGCAGGAAGTGGTCCCTGTGTGTCCCATGTCAATTCAATAGTCATCAACTGATAATTCCTCCATAATGGCTCTGCATTAGTCCGGTGTTTTCAGACACCAGTGTTCATAATGTTGGTAAAACACCATAGGGCTTTGCTCAGAAACTGGAGTTCGAGGAGCAGCGTTTACTCCTCCAGGTCTTTCGTTTTTGGAAGTCTCTGGGAAGCAAAGGAGTGGAACAAGAGAGCAGATATGAAAACAGAGAAGCAATCATTACAAATGAGATAACAGACTGGCATGTGTTGAGGAGGAAGTGGGGTCTGACAAACATGCCTGCATGTGGTGCCTTGCCTGATATCAGCTGTGAGCCATTAGGGCAGTAGGTTAAAAACAGCTGAAAACATTGCTGAGAACACTTGACAAACAGATGTAGGGATATTTCAGTAAGAACAAGTTGCATATACCATCTCAAACTCCGGTGTATGGAGATTAACGTTAAAATAACAGGGGCCATAAGGGGCTGGCACAAGCATCATACTACTTCCCTGTTTGCTAGTGGAATTAGAAATAAATCATCAAACATGACTCCACCCTGTGAACGCAATCTACTTTTTTTTATATCACATCAAGCCAACATCGCTTGTTTATCATGAACACTGAGGAGACGCTGGTGTCTGCCAGTAAGCACTCAAACAGCAGGCAGTAATACTCCACTCTCCCTAGAGCTGCGTGCCAAGATCAGTGTCGAGCAGTGAAAGGAGCAATGTCAGGCTTGAAGTGTACCCTACACAAGTATACAATTCAATACATTTTATATATATATATATATATATATATATATATATATATATATATAAAATATATATGAGACAATTTTATTGTTTTGGTGCTAAAACAAAAACAATAAAATTGTCTCAAGGCGCTTTACACAGCCCAGGGCCGGAACCCTATACAAGTGTAAATGCTTCCAGCAGAGCTGATCAAGAGGTGTCATGGCGCAATTCACATCGCACACCGCAAGTGTTAGCTGTGTTCTGCATCCGGTCTCTGGTTCATCGTTTTAAACAGGTTCTCCCCCTCCCTGCAGGTCGACACCCAGCTGGCCTGCATGATGAGTGAGAGCAGCGTGGACTACATCGCCCGGTTCAACGACCTCGCCCAAGAGCTGTCTGTCACAGAGTCACATCTCCCACACCACGGGGTCTGAGAGGGGCCAAGGGGACCTGCCACATGTCTGATCGCAGAGTTGCCCAATCAACAGCCTGGGAGCTGATGCCCTTAGGGCATGCTTGGGGACCTTTTCATCTGGGAGTCCCAGGTGTCCCTGGTTAGGCCACAAGGGTGTGGTGCTTTGGCGTGAGAGGGGTGTCACCTCCTCAGCAAGAAGTATGTGTGATTGGTGGAACAGTTTAAAGAAGTGCAATAGTGCGCCAAGATCTACACCACCCGACCTGATTGGGCTGTGTGTATGTGAGCGAACGAGTGTGTGTGAGGTGAGAGAGAGAGCGCGTGTGAATGGGAGACTGTGTGACTGACTATTCTGAGAGTGCTCAGTGAGCCGCCCTCTGGAAACACTTTAAGCAAGACTGCTTACAAAAGAAACCTCATGTACAGAAAATCCTTGCCTGCCATATCTGAACAAAGAGCTTCCCCTCTATACCTCTATCTTGCTGTCTCTCTGCCTGTCTGCTTGTCTCTCCGTCCCCTCATAGTTGCGTGTGTGTGTGTGTGTGTGTGTGTGTGTACACAATAGTGTGAAATTGAACTGAGTGATTTAAAACTTCTCTGTCTGTCCGTATCCCTCCATTGTTGCTGCTCCCTCTCTCTTTTTCTATCTCGCAACCTTCCTCTTATTCTGGGTTTGCCTAGCTGATATCCTCAGATATGCAGTACAAATTACAAAAGCTTAGTGTTGATTTTATACCTTTATGTCCACTCCCTGAAGGACCATTATAGGATTACATCCCAGAGCTGGGTTTGACCAGGACGGAAAACTTTACTAAGACCTTATATGTGTGCGTGTGTGTGTGTGTGTGTGTGTGTGTGTGTGTGTGTGTGTATGTATGTGTGTGAGGGTGTTCATATGTCCTTCCTCCTCTCTGTAATGTAAAAATCTCCTTGATGCAGAAACCAAGTTTTAAAAGCCATATGATAAGATTTTTGAGCATTTGTATGTGTGCGTGCACACGCCTGGTCCTTCCCTTTATTCATCCATCCCAGCGACATATCTGCAGTAATCTCATTTCAGCGACTCTGCTTCCTGTCTGTTTTCAATTGGCCGATTTCAGGAACACTAACATGGGAAGATGTTGTTGTCTTAAAGAGCAACACATTGGACGAGGACTAGATGCAACCCTTAAAAGAAGGAGGCCATTGCTGTCATTGATCTTTTTAGGAGTAGCATTTGCGGCTCTGCTGGAATGCGATGAATCACCCAAATTCAGCTCTGGAGCAGCATAACCTTGCACCCCAATTACTCAGTCTGATGTCTGGCACTGACACAGGCAGGACATACCCTAGGTTGGGCTTGACAGTACGTTCAGTAAACACAGCCATACGGTTAACACACACACTGACATAGGTGTAACAGTTCAGACACAGCCGCAGATATTACTCATTCTCAGGAATACAGCATGACACTCGGACACACACACATTGTCACATCCATATGATCCACATACTAATGCCTTTAACTTAATGAGTCACTAGCACATACACTTTCACATTACCCAAGAGGGAAAACCTGTTCACCTAGAGGTTGCAGTCCAGCTCCACTTGGGAAGAAACAAAGGCTTCCCTTTTTGTATCTTTTTTTTTTCTGTTTTAACCTGGCAGCGTTGTAATGTAATCAAGTCAAACGGGTCCTAATGTTGACTTTAATTGCAAAAACGACCTTGCAGATATGCAGCTCATGATAGAAGGGTCATCAGATGGTGTGCGTGCGTGTGCGTGTGTGTGTGTGTGTGTGTGTGTGTGTGTACATGTGTACATGTGTACAAAAGAACACTGATTCCAGTATTCACTTCACCTTTGTAACATACTGTAAATGTTATTTGGACTATTTATTGATAACCATTGAAGGTGTTTCTGTTTTTATTTGTTTTAATTTAATATAAAAGGCCTCTAAAACATACATCCCTGCTGTTTTAAAGATCTGAGTTTGTAAAGTTGTTTTTACTCGTGCTTATAAATAGACATTCAAAAACAAAAACTTCAAGGGCTTTGTTTTCTTTTGTATGGAGAACAGAGAGAGCTGTGGACACAGGAGTGTGAAGAACCAACCCGATTATGAAGAGAGTTCGACACACATACACCGACATATATATACATCGTGTACGGCCAGAAAACCTAGATCAGTGTATATGTGTGCACCAGATTTTCTGGTCTTACACTTGAAAAGCTAACCTGTAGTGCAACAATATTGTCCAACACCCCAGAAAAGGACACGCATAATTTGACTAAATGGTGGGGATTATCCTGTTCACGTTTCTCGTCTATAGGTGAACAAAGTCAGGTGTGCTATGCCATTTTACTGGTTTTGCAAACTGGCAAAAAGTCAGAGAAGTCCTTTCGAGAACAACGCTAGAGGACCCTACTTCTCTTTCAGAATGAACTTTAGCTCCACCCCTGTGCAAAGAGTATGGATTGGACAAACGAAGTGTCGTCGACGTTGCTGTAGTTCCGGGTGCATGCGCGCGAGAGTCGAACTTCCGGTAGGGAAGACGGACGGAAACCTTGAAATCGCGTCATCTTTTGAGATAAAGATTTGGTAACTAATACTTTTCAGTCGTATGAAGACACCTAATTGACTAATTTGGAGCAAAACCAAATAGAGAATGTGTGCTCTGTGCCATGGGAAGAATTGACAGTCCTGCATGAGATCTGTTCGGTAGGAAGCGGTAGCAGTAAAGCCATATGACAGTCGGGGGTTACTGGTGTGTGGTCATCACATTCGTAGCGCTTCGTTCTAAACACCTTTGTCAGAATATCATCAGTGGTGGAAGAAGTATTCAGATCCTTAAGTAAAAGTACTAATAATGCAATGTAAAAAAAACTCCATAACAAGTAAATGTCATGTGTGGAAAATCCTATAAGTAAAGGTACATACGTATTAGCAGCAAAATATAGTTATTTCTTTTTTAAATATTCGCTCGGTATCTCAAATATGGGAATGCGCCCCCAATGACACCAAGTCTGTCCCTGACAGACAGACACGTAAAATGTAGGTAAAGTAAAAGTACTAATTTGGTTCCTCTGACAGATCAATTATCTTATAAGACATCATTAGACTATTAATATTGAAGCATCGTTTTGTAAGCAGAATGACCCCCGACTACACTGTGTTTTTTTGTAAGACGTCAGAGGCCAAAAAGGTTGGAAACCACTAGTTTAATCTGTATCAATGTGTTGTAATTTAAAAGCGTGTTATTATCCATTGTGTTAAATCATCACCTTAAAAGTAACTAGTCAAATAAATGTAGTGATGTAGAAAGTACAGTACTTGAGTAATTGCCAACCAAGCGTTAACTGACAAAAGTTACATTGTTTTGAAAAATTGCAGGTCGTTATAGTTGAGCACAGCTTTTGTCTGAATTTGTATTCAGGGTGGCTGAGATTTGTTATTGGCTAGTCTCAGTAAGAACTGTACACTCAACCACTGGAAGGGTGCTTTTCTGGTAGGCTTCATGAAAACGTATCTGTTAGCTTTTAAACAGACATGTTTGACAAAAGCATGCTTGTAGAAGGATGTTGCTGATATTGCTCTTCGTGGAACCCTTATTTTTTATTATTATTTGATCTCTCAATCCTGTGTGTGTGTGGTCCAGTGTGTTCACCTGAGCAGGCATATGGAGCGTCTTGTCGGTGGTGCAGGGCCCTTGGTTCTGGGTAGTGTCGGGCTATGGGTGATGTATTATCTCATGCAGAGACTCCGCCTCAAAAACAGACTTCAGGATAGTGTGGTTGTCATCACTGGAGCAAGTTCTGGACTGGGGAAAGGTGAATGGCAAATTCTAATAATCCAAGATAAACATGACAAATAGAAAATTAGATTCTGCCTATTTTGGGGAGTGAAAACGTCTAAGGACTAAAGAATGTGAATGTGAAATTATGTTTTATCAGAGTGTGCACATGTCTTCCATGCCGCTGGGGCACGTCTTATTTTGTGTGGAAGGAACCAAACAAGACTTCAGGAGCTTGCTCAGGAACTTGGAGAGCCAACAGATGGCAACAGACAGGTGGGCGTTAGCTGCTTACACACACACACACACACACACACACACACACACACAAGTTCACACTTGCACTTGTACACTCCACTGGGACTTGTGTCACTTACTATACCAACATTCTCTGATGACTCCGATGTCTCCTCAGACGTACACTCCCCGCACTGTCACCTTTGACCTCTCCAACACGGAGACAGTTGCTGCAGCGGGAGAAGAGATTCTGAAGTGCTACGGTCATGTGGATGTCCTCATTAACAATGCTGGTATCAGTTACCGTGGCAGCATTATAGACACCCATGTCTCTGTTCAGCGGGATGTCATGGAGACCAATTTTTTTGGCCCAGTTGCCCTGACCCAGGGTGAGTGACAGAGAGAGAGAGAGAGAGAGGACCTGAATGTTGTTTGTCTTTTATCTTCTTTCTTGTCACTCTGTCTGCTTTGTCCACGTTTAGCCATTCTTCCCTCAATGGTTCAGAGGCGGAGTGGACACGTTGTGGCCATTAGCAGTGTCCAGGGGAGAATCGCCATTCCTTACAGATCAGCCTGTGAGTAATGACCTGACCTCAGACGTAGGACCCAACATCACAAGACATTACTTTGTCAATAGCCTATATATAGAGGTTTGAGAGCTAGGTTTGAACAGCATGGCTCTCTGACTTACACATTTTCTTGTAGAGTAGTTTTCGGTATATATTGTATTACAGTGAGTTTCCCCCCCCCTTATTTACACAGACGCTGCGTCCAAACATGCCACACAGGCATACTTTGACTGCCTTAGGGCGGAAGTGGAGAGATTTGGACTGCAGGTGACAGTGATCAGCCCCGGGTACATCAGAACCAATCTGTCATTCAATGCCGTCACTGGAGATGGATCACAATATGGGGGTGAGAGAGGAAAGATAATTTGTGTATGAGGAGGATGGGGTGAGGGGGTAGTATTGGGAGTACTGAACTGGAATGAGAGGAACAATGTTTTGAGGCAACCCCTGACATACTTTACAGTACATTGCTCTTTCTTACTATATTAATTGTTCTGTCTCCTTTTTTCAGTTATGGATAAAACAACTGCAACAGGACGTGACCCAGTGGAGGTAGCCCATAGTGTTCTGAGGGCTGTCAATCAAAGACAGAAAGATGTTCTGTTGGCTGGTCCACTGCCCACTGTGGCTGTGTACATCCGCACCCTTTGGCCCGCCCTCTTCTTCAAACTGATGGCATCCAGAGCCCGCAAAGAACAGAGATTAAAAGAGGAGTGAAGGAGAAGACTAAAACAAAAAGAGGAAAAAGAGACAGAAAGAGATCCAGCTGAGAGAGAATAGAGACGGAAGAAAATGGTTAGCAAAGGACGGAAGGGAATGGACATCCTGTTTTTCTTTCCTGTTGCTTTGTCTGAATGTAAAGTGATTGGGCCTGTGGGTCAGCCTAAGCTGACAACATGGACCAATGCAGTAATAGTCCTCTGCTGCTCCAGCTTTGTGCTGATTTGTTGTTGAGTACTTTCTCTATTCTAGTATGACAGGTTAATGACTTAATAAGTGCTGTTAATCCTTTGTGAAAACAGACAAGGTAGTGAAGTTCACAACAAAGTTACTGGACAATGCCTAGTGTATGTGGTCCAGAAATATGAATAAAAAAATGACGGATTGGTGTAAAGTTATTGTTCATCACTAGTTTTTATTAATATTGACATGGGAAAATAACAGCAACCGTTTTGGTATGGGGGTGCTGGGAAATGGCTTTGAGAAAAATATTTATGTTAGAAACTCAAAACCCAACCATCTTGTACAAATAAACAGGGTTTTAGAAAATACTTTTTTTTCATGAAGTTGGACCATGTTGAATTGTTGCTTCTGCAAAATAACTTTTTGAATGAACATGCATTTGAATGCATGTAAGATAAAATAAAAACTACAAGCTTTATTCGTCATTTCATTTTTACTATCTTCATTATGAGCTTGAGTAGCAGATTTGATAAAGACTGCATTTCACTTCTTTCCACAGCTGTGGCATTTTCAAGCTGACCTATTTCAGGGGGCATCTGCTTCAGATGAATAAATTACCCCATCCCTCTTTAAGATTCTTTAAATGTATGCTTTGTCTGTTCTATTGCTGTCAAAGCACAACTCCGCCACTGTGCAGCCGGTCCATGTTCTAGACTCTTCTTAGTCAATAAACCCACTGTACAGAGAAAATGAACTGTGAAGTTTTATTAGGTTAAAAAAAAGAAATGAGGGGGGGGGGGAATTCAAACAGATTGATGACTACAGGTCCATGTACCCTGGACTTTCAAAGCGATCTCAATTCAGCTCGACCCACCTCACCTTCACCATTTATAACTTCCACTACTAGATGTCATTTCTTGTATCTATCATTGTTTTAATGTGCAGCCTTTGCAAAACAGCCACACTGCCGATGCATGCAAAGCAGCCTTATCAAAAGGTCAGAAGTGTATGAACTAATGCCAGGATAATTCCACTGCTCTTTTCCCTCCTACGTCTAGTTCCACCTTTCTGCTAAAGCACTCATCTTCTGATATTCTTAAGCCTTAATGAAATTCTTATTTATGATGATCCTATATTGATTTTATTTTGCCCAGAGGGATAACACCACACTTAGAAAATCCATCATAATCCTCAGTGTTTTTTCATGAGCAAAATAACCATATTTTGATGGAATGTAGATGAAAAATGTTGTAGGACAGAGTCTGCTTGCTTCTGATGTTCAACATCAGTGTGGAATAGTGTATTAAGAAAAAAGCTGTTCATATGTAAAGTGGAATTTCTCTTCTGGTGCTGAACTACAACACACTCTTCTAATGAGCTGGTAGGACAAGACGGACTGGTTTAAATCAAATAAGTTTTATATTATAAAAAAAAAATTCAAAACACTTACTCCCTGACATTCATACCTCAACACATGTATGCACACACACACACCAAAACAGATCTGAAGGACTGAGCCTGCATCAGAAAGTGAACCAATGCACAAATGTGTGTGCGTGTGTGTATGGGTTGTGTGAGCATACATATGAAGGGACAAGCTAAGGCAAATCCTTCAGGCTGGGTAGAGTAAAGGCTCGACTGCAGTGCTGATTATGTAGGCTAATAGTGCAGTTGGTCCTTCATTTCAAATCTCTCTCTGAAGAGGACATTTTGGCCATAAGGTTGCACTTGGGACTTTTTAGCTTTTCATGTGATAGACTCCCTCTACTGCCCATGAAACTAAATTCAAAATGGTGTACAATAAAGTAATGTGCTCATGTATGAAGTTAGGAACGAGTGATTACTTTTAATCCCATACTAATATGAGAAATGGAACAAAGGACGTGAAAGAAACAAAAACTAAGGGGGGGGGGAAATGTGAAGCAATAGGAAATAAAAATAATAAACAAAAAGCAGGAGGGTGGGCGTGAGGTTTGAAATCTCCTACGGTTTAATGAAAAGCACTGAGTCAGGTTACAGTACAACTACACAGAAGTCAAGAATCGGAGATCAGTAATACTTCAAAACGTCAGTCCGTCTGTTCGACCAGGACCACACACACCACCAGGGTTGGCGGGGCACTGCCCGCGCAACGGCATAGTGTTAGCGCGCGTGTGTGTGTGGAGACATATGGGGTCTTAAAGGAGGAGGGGGAGAGGAGGCAGGTGCACTGGTGATGTCACTTAGAGAGTACAGAGACGAGAGGGAGAGAGAATCGTTCTTCTAGTTTAAACTATTAACCCCTGTGTTTTGTCCATCCATCCATCCATCCATCCATCCATCCACCCACCAGCAGCCGGTCGAGAGCCAGGAACACAGGTGCCAGAGAAAGGGAGGGAGGGAGGGAGGGAGAGACTTCACTTTCCTTTTCTGTTTTCTTCTGGCTGCCGTCTACCTTGGTCAATCCAGTAGCTCATTCAGGGATTGTAGTCATTTTTTCGCTCTGCCGCTCTTTATTCTCTTTCCAGTCTTGTGTGTTTGTGTTTCATCTTTCCCCTGCATGTGGTGTGTAATGTAAAAGTGTATATATTTTTTAATCTTTTCACAACAGTGTGTGTTTGTGTGTATTATGTGTCTGCTGTGTGTGTGTGTGGTGTTTGCTATTGTCACGCACGCACGCGCCTACGTGTGCGCCCCCCCCCCCCCCCTCCCCTCCCCTTTGCTCCGCTCATACGGCGTAGAGTTCGTAGATCTTCTTGGCGCAGTAGACGAACGCGGCCAGTGCTATCGTGTTGTGGAGTCTCTTTCTGTGCACGTCGTCCCGCCGCACCAGCACCACTGGCGAGGAGGAGGTGAGCGTGTGCAGTGGCAGCCGGGAGAGTTTCTGACTGTCGTACTCCACCTGGTACTTGCAGCATGGATCGAACTGCCAGGAGATGCCGTAGAGTGCGGCGCAGGCCAAGCTGAGGGCGCCCGCGGGCAGCGCCACGTACCGCGAGTACTCGACGGGCAGCGACAGCGGCGTCAAGAGACACGCCGTGCCCGACAGCACCGCCGTCTTGTGCAGGCAGTTGCCCACAGCCACCCAGCGGGCCGTCTCGTCACCGATGCGTGTGGGCTCAATCACAATATAGCGGTATTGCGCTTCCAGCGCCTGCTCCAGCTCATACTCAAACTGCTCTTGCGCATTCTCCCCGTTGTAGATCTCATGCACGATGTAGCATTCCGTGGCTGCCATCACTGCCCTGTGAACACAGGAGGGAAATGGGGCAGGGGAGGGGACAAATGGAACACAAAATGGAATGAGTGGAGGGTTTCACTATTAAAGGACTTGTGCGTTAAATCCGCTCTAATATCAGTATATTTCTTACTACAGGGTGCGGTCTGTTGCAACATCAGAGAGAAAGGCTATCAGCAAGGGAGGCATGGGATATCTCACAAATACAGCAGATGCTTACACGATGAGACCAATTCAGTCCCCCAAAATGCAACTGGTCCAGTGCAGCCATAACAGTGGAGCTGAGCTGCTAAATGTACAATGCAAATCAGTATTTTAAATGATTTAAGATACATTCACCTATTTTTTGGAGTGTACCAACTGACTTGTGTGACACTGGGTTTATTACAGCCACTCGTTGTGTGCAGACATCTTTTATCAATTTTCTGTGCGCAGAAAATATATAAAAGATGTATGAAAATACATGTGTCCAAAGAAAATAAATCATTATTACTTTTACTCTCTCTAGCAACGCATGCATATGTTCAGTTCCCCCTTCATTTTAGTTTTCAAAGTTAGCGGCCTTGACCAGAGCACCGGTCCTGACATTTTAGGACATTGAGTTACTAACTCGAAACGAACCCCAACAAGTTTGCAAGATAAAATGAATTAATAAATTCGACACAGTCACTACTACGTGAAAACAACGTTAGCTGCAAATATGTAACTAGCTGAGATCAGGTGGTTCTCGCAAAAACTTCGCTGATTACCACAACGGAGGCTTGGATGCTAGCTAGATGAAAGCTCGCTAAAATGTTTCTACCAACAGTTTCAGTCGACACCAATTACTAGCAACAATTTAGAGCAGTACAATAAATCACACATACATTGGCACAAGATGACTTGCTTGTTTGTTTTATATATTTTAACTTGCAGAAGCCTTTCTTTAACGTTATGCTAACTCGCTGTCCTGCCATTTAAGTTAGCTAGCTAACGAGCTAATGCAATTGGACAGTTAGTGCGCTAACTGCCAGGGTAGCAAATGCTAGATTCTTTGGAAGCTCGCGTGTCGATCTTTTTAATCAATCCAAATGTACTATTAAATAACAAAGTCTGTTCGCTAGATGGGATGGTGCTGTTCAATAGGCCATCATAGCAAACATTCCGATTTGGCAAGATAGCTGATGTTAGTTAGCAAAATGTAAGCAAAACTAAGCTATGCAAGCTAATCATAACATTAGCTAAATGAGTTCAAAACAGGCAATGATTTGACTGATATGACAACTGTGTTCCAGATTCTGAATGGCGTGACCACTTGAAACTGCGAACAGTTAACGTTCCCTATCATTTTGAGAGCAACTATTTAAGGGGTAAAATCTTCGTTGCTGATTTGCGTAAATGTTTTAGCATTACTGACCTCTCCCTGTTGACTGGGACACCGCGCCTCCTTCCCAACGACGCCATCTTGCAGAATCACCACACTGCTGTTGATGTCATGAGCACGGAAAGGCACCATGGGAGATGTAGTATTAAAAACGATTATGTATAATATGTCATGTATAACAAATACTACATGTCCCACCTTGTGAACGAGGGCACTCTCGAAAATATATTTGTGTATGCTCATTTTCATCTTCATTTTTGTCCAACTAGTATTGTTTACTGTGCTAGAAGTTAGGTTAACTATTTCTGTGTTTCATGAAAGTCCTGGGGAAACAAACAGCCAAACCCTATTTGTGTTTTATAACTAAATTGATGGCCAATCGAACGCAAGGACAACACTATGGCGCTCTCTGTAGGACAAACCATTCTCGAAAATTGTGCGAATGTTGCACAATGGCCTACTGGCTTAACAATATTTTCCATCATGCAATTCTCTCAAATCCTTTGAAGGACAGCGCCTTTAACTTCCAATGATCTATTGCTGATTAAAAAAAGATACCTGTCACTACTTACCCATTATGTGTCTTTCCACGCTTGGGCTGTGCGGTCTATGGCGCGCGACGCTGGGCTGTTCTGAGGAACAGCAGACCTATATCCAAATCTTCCGAACACGTGCAAGCGTTTGCAGTCTGCCCGTAGTGACAGATTGCGTAACGTAGGCTACAGCATTTAGCAGATATCTGAAATACTTTCACAGTCAAAAAATATTTTTGTGTCCAGATGGAATATAAATTTAATATTTCATATTAGCAATTAAAAAAGTTATACTAGCATGTTTTTTTCTTCATTCTATTCCATGCACACGTCGCAAAACACACCGTCGTTATCATTCATCACAATATCACTTTAAAGTGAAATAATGATGGTTCTCTTTCTACAATATGGTCTTTTTGTCAGAATCTACACGTAAAGGCAATATAATAAAATAAAATATAATAGCCTATTTGTTTTCAAATGAAAATGCTTTTGGACTGACATTGCATGATGTAGTCCTAACTCTAAAGTAATTATCAATAAACACTGTTTGCCAATATTAGGTCTACTGTGCGCTTGTTTTAGACATCTTGATTCTCTCCGTTTTGACTCTTTATGTAAACAAGCAAAACAAGGTATTAAGACGCACAAAACACAATCTGTTCTTTAGAAATAAGCTACATCATTGCTATAGCTCTAAAAGCATTTCGAGTTCTTCACTTAGTTTGGCCTACCTTTAAGCGAAAACGTAGGCCTGTACAAACTCAAAGCTCAGATAATAGCTTACTCAAGCCATCTGTAAAACCAGTGAGAACATGCATGCCCATAACTTGCTGTTTTCCCCCCAAAAGCTGAATAGCTGGATTAACTGAATGCTGCAACATCAATTAAAAATTCACAATGTTATGTGTATGTCTTCTTTTAGTGTGTATAAGGCAAACTGTCACACAACCAATCAACTAATTATGGACACAAAAAAAACAATTTAGATATCGCTGTTTTGGCGGCTGAAAGTTAAAAAAAATAAACAATTCTTACACAAACTTTTACATATATATTTATTTATTTTAAAAAGTACATAAAGGTTAAACATTTAGAACTTCAAGCAGTTTTATGTCCCATGTATCACTTTCTATCATGACATTTGCCGCTCCCAAGGACATGAGGGTGCTGGCAGATGATGGCAACTGGTTTTGTAATGCACATGGCCATCATGTTGTAATGCGTCATGATAAAACACCTATCTTGTGTGATTTATGGATTTCACAAGAGTGACAATGAGTCAATGACCTCTGGTTTGTTTTGTCAGAGTAACACTACATGAAAAATAACTGTGAAATGAACACAGACATTATTCATAACTGCATTCACATTCTCTCAAACATATGTCACATACACAGTCTCGTACAATAGACAGCACATGCACATAAGGTGTCAACCAATTCATAAACACATACAAAAGTTAGAGGCACACTTCCTTTGGAACGCTCAAATAAAATCTCCTCTCACACACAAACAAAACTAAACACCATTCACCATCCAAACATACCCATCCGAACAAAAATCATTCTGGTAGAAACACACAAACACACACACACACACACACACACACACACACACACCTAAACCTTAACACACAGTAATAGCAGAAACAAACCTGAAACCACATGCACTGAAAGCAATTTGACATTATTAACGTCAGTCCTGAAGATTCATGTCCTGAAGTAGACAGCGGATTGTCATAAGAGTCACAGCTAATACTCCCCAAAGGCCCTGATGGTGTCAGTGGACATCATCTAGACAGATTCTACTGACTACATGCAGTAAAGTCATCAGCTGATGAAAACTGTTCAACACAGTGTTTCATGTTAAGAGAATGGAGCGTTTTTGTATGTGATCTCAAATTTAAAATACAGATGGGTGACAAATTAAAGGAAAAACCTGATTTAAATGAGTGAAGAAACAACAAAAGCAGATGCTTCCACACAGATGCACTGCAATTAGACAATTAACAATCCAGCCATGCTCTGTGGTATGTATAAAAACACTGAGCAGGCCCAGTTGATTATGATTTTGGATCAAGGTGGCAAGAAGAAACGATCTATGTAACTTTGAAAGACGCTTCATTGTTAGAACAGTGTTTGAATACAAACTGCCTAGTGTTTGAATACAAACAGTGGCTAAAATGACATCTGCATTTAGATCAATGGGAAAGACGTCAGTAAATAGGGTCGGCACAGCACACATTTGATGCTCATGTATTAGTGCGATATGCAAGGTAAACCAGAAGCGCAACTCCCCAGGGGACTGAGAATGTCAATGCAGTTTGTGATCAGACTGTGTCAGCAAGAACAGTACGCCGACATAGCGAGAGATATTATAGTAGGGTTGCAGTGCATAACCCCCTTATTACAAATATGAATGCACATTTGAGTGTTCAGTGGTGCAAAAAACCATAGGCACTGGTCTGCAGAGATGGGTGAGTCATCTTTCACCATATTCTTAACAAGCAGCCGAGTGCATGGGTGGCGTACAGAAAGAGAACGGTACAGGCCTGAATGCTTCACCCCTACAGTGAGGCGATCTGGTAACTGTTATGCTGTGGGGGGCATTTTGCTGGCAAATTGTGTCCACTTGTCCCCTTAGAAGGAAGGGTCACTGCATATCAACACAAAGTTGTTCTGAGTGATAACCTTTGTGCAAAACATTTTGACCCTGATGGGAGTGGTGTCTTCCAGGATGACAATGCCCTCATCCACACATCCATCAATCCCTCCGTTTGTCATTGTATGCAAATACAATGACAATAAAGGCTTTCAATTAAATAGGGCACGAGGAGTCACTGAATAGTCTGATGAGTATGAAAACGATGTGAATCATATGCTATGACCTTCGCAAGTCACCAGATCTCAACCCAATTGAACACTTATGCAAGATTTTGGACCGATGTGTTAGAGGGAATATCTTTCGGAAGTATGGTGTTCCAACCCGCCAGTAGGGTTCCAGAGACTTGTAGAATCAATGCCAAGGTACACTGAAGCGGTTCTGGTGGTTCGTGGTGGCCCAACACCTTACTAAGCCATTTTATGTTGGTTTTTCCTTTAATTGAATCACCCCTCTGTATATGTGTGCAACTGTTTATGTGCTGATATGGAACAGCACCACAGCATGAAGATCAAACCTTTGGGGCCTTCAAACCTCTACTGCTCCCCATCAGTAATAGTGGGCAGTTCACACCTGCCCAAAGCATAACATAATATGAACTTGCACAGTCCATGGTAATGTAACTCAAGGCCATACACCATTGCAGACCTGACAGTGTTCTGACCGCAGGCAGTTGTTACTCCATCACTCAACAACAGTCATCTTGTATGTAACAAACATGATTACAGACCCCTCCCTGTTGGATGAGGGGGTCCTCTACCTCGTTATATCCTGAGAGACAGAAGGTAGAAGAGGCTGGTGGAGTCCTCCAGTAAGGTTCTTTTTTTTTTTTTTTTAAGGTTGGTGCTGCGCATCCTTCCTATCCTCCATGGCTGTGAGAACCCCACAGTAATGCAGAGAATAAGGTTCTTAATGAGCACTCACCATTTACCACTTCCATCCTCATGTGAAAGGTTAGAAATTCCCCCTCTGGCTCACATATCCCATCTCAACCCACACCCAGAAAGTCAAGATGGACCGGGTGTAGGAACACGCTCACCAACTTCCACCCCCACCCCCCCAATCCCCTCCCCTAGTCCCTGTCTCAGTGGATGATGTGCTCCAGGTATTGTGGGTGGGGATTCTCTTTGACATACTTCTGTATGTACCAGCAGGTTAGATGGGCCTTCAAGTCTTCCTCCACCACAAAGTCCATTGCCGCCTGCAATGCAGAGCAGAGACTGTAAACATTCACACAGGCCACCCACTGACAGGTAAGTTAAAACAAATCATCAAACTGGTCTGAGTTCCCTTGGATTCACACAAACCTCTTTGAAATCCACTCTGGCAATAGTTCTGCTTGGTAAATCTTATTTTTGTAACATAACTAACTTTCTTTTCAACACAGAAAAAATATATAAAATTACATGATGTAGCCTACAATCCCATTGCCAGTAGCAACAACAGCTATTCTGAAAATCTAGCATAAAGTCTGTTTTAACACAGACATTTCCACTTTCTGACTAGGTAAACACAGCATCCGTTATAATCAGATTAAGAACTGATGGTTCAGAAACGGAGAGCATAAACGCAAAGGATTGATCTGGGTTAAGCTCCTACTTAAGCTGGCTAGATGTTTCAATGACCATAGCATCGCACAACATAAATCTACTCTGCACACTGATTGTGACTGTGGGCAAACAAAGGGGCAAAAATGTAACATAGAAAGTGTCTAAGGGGCTGATGTGGGGTCTTAAAAACAACAAGTGGCTTAATAATGCTACTTTGTTGAAGGTATCTCTGCGCATTCTGGGAAATCTAAGGAATAGCTGGGACACAGTTCTTACATTTTGCATAAGCCATATATTAAAAAGTCAGAAAGGCTCTAAATTGAACGTACATCTTACTGAGATAATTGTGAACACACTCAACACCTATTCACAGATACTTGGGCTTACATTTTTCTGAATTTGGCCCTACCTCAATCAGATACTGCATTACCTCAGTTATGATTCAGATCTAATCCACACCAACTTCCCAACATTTGTTCTCATAACCCTCCATTATTTCAGTGTGATGACTATGATTTCCCAATACTGCACTCAGACAACCACTGAACTACATTTGTTTATGTTGTTTATATTTACATTTAGCAGACGTACAAGGGAGAGAACAATCAAGCTACAAGCTATGTTGTACGGCTGGGCTGCAGACACTACTTCATTCAATTCAAACAAACAAACTACTTTTAACTACTAACGTCTTGAGAGCATTCCTTTTCAATGTGGTAAAATATTGATTTGTTTACATTCATTTGGACAAAATTACAATCGAATTAGTGGGCTGACATATTAGATGATATTATCCTTTGAATTATCACAGACATAAAATGTGATTAAGTGATCGATTAGAAATACTTTTCATACTCCACCTTTGCCAGATGCTTGGCAATACCTCTCCCTCTAAATGCATCAGGAACCTCAGTGTGTTGCAGGTCCACAGTCTTTTTCCCCACGTAGTCATACAGCAAAACAGCTCGATCATGAGAACCTATGATATAAATTGTCATGTTAGAACACTGCACAGTGCTAATGAGAAGAAACAAGTGTTTACCATTTGCCACTGGGATTACATTATGTTTCAACATTGTATATCTTATATCTATATTTAACCCACAGTGAGAGGATATAACAAAAATAGCTGATTGCAGCGTGTCGATATTAATGATGCGTATAGTCACTTTACTTAAAATTCAATGGTTTAATTCAGATAGCCCATTCATTACGAAACAATATCTTGGCATTTCACATAACATGGAGTTACAAGGGCGCATACAATGCTCTGGACACCATTTACAACCAGATAAACTTTGCTCCAACTTCAGCAACTGTGGGCTTCAGTTCCACTACTTTTGTTGTCTCATATAGTTCCACTAAACAGGCAGCTAACGTGAACCAGTTGACACTAATTATTATTATTATAAAATTAATAAGTCTATGTTGTTTTAATAAAGGTATTTGACTTGGATGAAATATTACTCACATACACTATACATCTCACGAAGTAAGATATTGCTTCAAACCAAAACTACATAGTCCAAGTTTTAGGAAAAAGGAATGTTGACTCGATTGTTTTCCAGAGTAATCATCAATACCAGTGGACAAATCAGGAAGTAGATGTGTTACAGAAAAAGCTGCTAGCCAGCTAACGAACTCACTAGCATTTTGGCTGAGGGGGCAAAACATGCATACTTGTTCATTTTGGCAACCTACTTGCACTACAAGTTAAAAACAAACAAATAAAAGGGGCGCAAGTCCATGATGATAAGCGATGGCAACTGAAAAGCACAATTATCACCGAAATCCCAGCTTCAATGACACAAACTATAGCTGGAGGCGACTTACCTTGCTGCATGGCTAGCTCTCAAGCATTAATTAGCTTACTAGCTGGCTAGCTCGTTGTCTTGATCAGCTAACAGTCATTTCTAGCGAGGAGTCTAAAAAGTAATATTTGAATGCCAAAGAGTTAAACCTAACACAATTAACAGCTGAAAAGACAAGCACATAGTTATATGTTTTGTTTAACGCGTCATTCACTCTTGATTGAGGAAACAAAAGGAAAAGAAAACAGGGAGGTCGCATCTGGAACAGCCTATCAATGCCACCACCATATATACAGAATTTACCGTTTAGTCTGATTGTAAATTGCCGTCGTTTTTTGTCGTGGTCAACACGGAGTGGAGTACTGATTTCATTGACGATCATTTGCGCAGCTTGTGCCATGATCTTCTGCGTTTTACTGCTAAAACACGTTGTTTATCACAGCCCTAGTGAAAATTTCAATACGTGCGGAATCATACTCTCGCTAGCAGAGAGAACACGACCAACAAGCAAAAACACTCCATCGAAGGAAATCAGCTGTAAGGTCACATGACACACTTAAACCAATAAGCACCGAGAATATTTTTTTGATACTGTACATGCCCTGAGACGGTCGCATGTGTATCACCTGTAGTTGCAGAATTTGCAAAAATATTAGATTTGGGCAAATGCACTTACAAAGTAATTGTCGCCCGTCCATAACATTTTAAATTCACAATGTGTATTATGGCTGTTGGCGACGCACATTTTGGACAGTGACCAACAAATAATTTAGTGGCCTTATTACAAGAATTGTTACCATACTGTTCCTTACTGTTGTAACAGTTGTGAAATTCTCAATACTGCCTGCTGTCTTGTAGAGGGTGAGGTTACTGGTCCTGACTTGTAGCCTCACCGTATATATCAAATTGCTGACCAGAACATGAACAGACGCACTTGGTAAAATCAGTTGGTGATGTGATAGGTTGTTTTGCCAGCGATCACAAGGTCAACCGAATTTACCAGTATGGGTATTTGGGGGGCGATATTGATTCTTCAATTGTGTTGTGCAGCAGACTGTGGTTGTGCTATGGTGATATGTAGTTTGGTAATTGAATAGTTTTAGATCACTGTTTTCAAACTTGCATATGGATCTAGTGCATGGCTCCATATCTGAATTATAGTTCCAGATATCGTCTACATTTACGACTCATACACTTGTTAAAATGTTCTGTTATTATAACAATACTATTTAAGTATTGTCGCGAGTGACCCCAACATAACCTGCACATGCACATGCACCACCCTCCCACATTACATGCATAATCGGTGTATTCTAAGAAACTTGAACACCAGTTCTCAGCCAACG
The DNA here is from genome assembly GCF_900700415.2 of Clupea harengus. Classification (NCBI taxonomy): domain Eukaryota; kingdom Metazoa; phylum Chordata; class Actinopteri; order Clupeiformes; family Clupeidae; genus Clupea; species Clupea harengus. The sequence goes on along the minus strand of NC_045152.1, from coordinate 9,939,617 downwards.
ACTCTGCCTCTGTGTGGAAAGGGCTTAGGCTGATTACCAATTGTAAGCCTAGAGCCCCCCACTCCACTAACGACTCACGCCTGGCCAACAACATGAATGAGTTCTACTGTCGCTTTGATGGACAATGGAACAGTCCTGACACCGTCCTCCGTGACACCTCCCTCCAGCCCCAGCCCATCAACTGCACCGCCCCTACCACAGCAGAGGCCTGCGCCTCACAACTGCCCACCTCAGAGCCCCCTCTCTTTCCTCTCCACAGTGACGACTCTCTCCATCCTTGAGAGAGACGTCAACAGACTTTTTAAGACAGAACCCCCGCAAAGCAGCCGGGCCAGACTCTGTCTCTCCATCAATCCTGAAGCACTGTGCTGATCAGCTGTCTCCGGTGTTCACATACATTTTTAACACCTCACTGGAGACATGCCACGTACCAGCCTGCTTCAAGACCACCATCATCCCCGTCACTGGACTCAACGACTACTGGACTCAACGACTACAGACCCGTCGCCCTGACCTCTGTGGTTATGAAGGCATTTGAGTGAGTCCGCTTACAGGTGGGATGAGTGGGATGAGTCCGCTTACAGGTGGGAGATTGATCATCTGGTGACCTGGTGTGGGCAGAACAACCTGGAGCTAAATGCTCTGAAGACAGTGGAGATGGTCGTAGACTTCAGAAGGAACCCAGCCCCACCCACCCCCATCACCCTGAGTGACTTCCCAGTCGACACTGCGGAGTCCTTCCGCTTCCTGGGCACCATCATCTCCCAGGACCTCAAGTGGGAGCTGAACATCAGCTCCCTCACCAAAAGAGCTCAACAGAGGATGTACTTTCTGTGGCAGCTGAAGAAGTTCAACCTGCCAAAGACAATGATGGTGCACTTCTACACCTGCATCATCATCGCCAATGACAAAGGCAGACTGCAGCGTATCATCCGCTCTGCCGAGAAGGTGATTGGCTGCAATCTGCCATCTCTACAGGACCTGTTCGCCTCTAGGACCCTGAGGCGGGCAGGTAAGATTGTGGCCGATCCCTCCCACCCGGGTCACAAACTCTTCGAGGTCCTTCCCTCCGGCAGGAGGCTGCGGTCCATCAGGACCAAAACCTCACGCCACAAAACCAGCTTCTTCCCGGTTGCCGTTGGCCTTATTAACAAGGCCCGGGACCCCCACCTGACGTGGACACTTATCCCGCCCCCACACCTCAAGCCTGTGTTATGTTAACACACACTACATTGCACACTGCACATTGCACATCCACTTTTGCACTCCTGCCCTGCTTTTTGTATTGTAGTACTTATTGTGTTTGTGTAGTACTTATTGTGTTTGTATGTTTTATGTTCACTGTATGCACCTATACACCAGAACAAATTCCAGGTAGGTGTAAACCTACTTGGCAATAAATACTATTCTGATTCTGATTCTGATGTAGCTAATTGGTTACTGGGGGTAAAGCCCAATTTATGGTTGTCCGTTTACTGAGACACGGAGAGCCCTCTCCGTCATGGCAAACCCTCTATGAGCACCTCTCCGTGGCCTGTCGTGCACCTCCCAAATTTTGTAACGATCCGTCTCCGTCAATACATCGCTGTTTACCTTGTGGGTAGTAGTATGCCAACATTAGATAGCTGGCTCAGACACCTCGCAAATCCCCTCAGACGTATTATTCACTAACAATAACAGGGTTTTTACATTTTACAGTCTATTTCTTGGTAACTTTAAAAAAATCTAAGCAAAAGAAGTCAAACAAACAACTTTTTTAATTGCTTCGCAACACCCACAACCGTCGGAGAACCATAAATGAAAACGAGTCCGTCAAAGCAACTGCGTGACCACGGAGTAAAGCTTAAGCTTTTTACGCAGGCATGCAAGACACGCAAGAGCCCCTTGCATCCTTGCGAGCCCCCTCCGAGCACCTCTTGCGTGCTTGCGTGCTTGCGTGCGTCTCCCAAATTTTGTAACTATCCGACAAGGCTACCAGGTTTGGTCTAACAAAAAGTCAAACAAACAACTTTCAAATCGCTGTTTATCTTGTGGGTAGTATCTAATGCTAACATTAGATAGCTAGCTCAGACACCTTGCAAATCCCCTCAGACGTATTTTACTATAAATGTTCACAAGTCCGTCGATGCAACTGCGTGGCCAAGCAGTAACGCAGTTGCAGAAGCATATATGGACCTTAACGGAGTCGTAGAAGTATACTTCGACCTTTTGTAGGTGCAGTGTGTCGCTTGTGCAATAAAAAACTGGCTGAAGTCAGCCTTGTTTGTTTGTTGTTGTTGTTAAGAGGTGCCTTATTTGGTTGGTTCAAATTGGCTAGCCAGATTTCTCCAATTTGGGTTTTTGTTTTAGGAATCTCTCTTGACTGTTTTTTTTTTGTAAAACTGCTTCTTAATTAAGTAAAATTCTAAGCATTCTAAATGTGTCTTGGAATCTATAAGTAGAGAACGGAAGGGAAGGGAGAGAGAGGAGTTGGGCTACATTGCTACAGTGTGTATGTAGGTAGCGATAGCTGTGCATTTTGGATAGGTGATCATTTGGTGGGCCACATTTACACAGATGTGCACAGACTACAGCATAGTTGTAATGTAGGCTTATGCCACAAACAGCACTGTCTCTAGACAATCAGACACAGAGCTTTTTTGAATGGCTTTATTCCTGTTGGTAAGAGGTCACTTGTATACAGACCCTGAGTAAAGGACATATTGATCAGACAAACATACATAATAGAACTAAAAGACAAACAGTCATAGACACACATATCAAGCTAAACAGACAGCTAGACTGACAGGCAGCCAGAGACAGTTAAAAGGCACAATACGTATATGTTTCCACAAGTAACATCTAGCATTAACCACTTCTTTAGATTAACTAACAACTCATGAATGTGTGAGCAAATGTCAGGCATTGATTAAAAAGCAGTCTGGGACATTTTTGGGGGCTTAACCTTTTTCACTGTCTCCTAGTCGGTTCACAATTTGAAAATCCCATCTTCTACATATTTAAAAGAATTGCTGCTTGTTGCATCTTTATTGGTTGAATAGCATGACATTCTTGTTCCTCAATTGATTGATTGATTGATCGTATGGCCTCATGTACAATCTCAGACATATATAGACACATTAAGACACATTAGTAATTTTAAGATTGTTGTATTGAAGACAACCCCCACTATGACATCTGGTATCTCCAATGGTCATCAGTGGTCAGGGCTCATCTAACTGATACTTTACTTGTGGCAGGAGGATGGGCTGACCAACATTTGGGTTAATATTAACTTGCCACTTTACAGTCCCATTTTATGTGTGTAAACTAATTTACAGAGTAGGCCAATAGACACATATAGACACTTTCAGGATGAGAGGGACCTGCTTTATAACAGTGTTCTCTCAAGCCTAAAGGTCATATTAATTTGCCTAGCAACAATCTGTTTTTGCTTGAACCAACACCTTATAAAAGCACCAGTAAATGCTGCCAGTAACTGAAGCAGCTTGTAATCTAGGAGATACACTGTTTGCTCATTCTTCATTCAGCTCTACATAAAACTGTTATACAGATGCCTGGCAGCTAGGCTGATTGCTTGCGGTTGTGAACTGTATTAGTTTATGCAATACTGAGTTAATGGGGTTATGTATTTCATGTTGTGAAGTTGGTGTGAATTTGATGCGTCTGCGTTTGTGATCCATGTAGTGCAGTGTGTGGAATCAGTGAGACACAGAGAGTGTGTGTGTGTGTGTGTGTGTGTGTGTGTGTGTGTGTGTGTGTGTGTCTGCCTTTCATGTGTAAGATCCTGGCCTTGCTACCCCCTCTCCTCCACTATTTTTCTGAGTGTTTTGATCACATCTTCCCCACTGGCCCAAGTCACCACGTTGGCCCGGAACTTCCCTGGCTGTGCCTCAGCCATCTCTTGGATTAGCCGGTGCATTGGGAAATCTCGCCGGGGGAACACGGTGTCCCGCTGCGACAGCGTCAGGGATGGGCAGAAGTCATTGGCCCCGTCGCCGACGTAGAAGACTCGCTGGAACGGCCGGCCTCCCCTCTCCCTCACTCGTCTAGCTATGTACTCACGCACCACCACAGCCTTGCAGAAGTTGATGGGACAGCGCTGACACTCGTGAGAGTGGAAGGGCCTGAGCTGCAGCTGCCCGTTGCGGTCAAAGTGAGCAGGGTTGCTGAAGACGCGCAGGAAGACTGTGCGGAAGCCGGCGCGCGTCAGCCATGACTCAATGAAGAGGGTGTTGGCGTCTGACACGCACACGACCTCGAAGTCCTGCGGCGGACGGGACTGGAGGAAGCGCAGGAGTGCCAGGATCCCAGGGCAGGCCGGAATCTGCTCGATGATGGAGCGGATGGTCGGCTCGTTGACACCCTGCTCGGCCAGGTAGGCCAGCACGCGCTGCATGTATTCGTTGTAGCGGTTGGGCCTATAGGTGTCTTTCAGCCACCCAGGGAGCACCCCTCCCGGAGCTGCCTGGACCACCATGTCGTCACTGGTCTCGTCCACCAGTGTCTCATCAAAGTCGAAGAAGATTAGAAAGCGACGGTCACCGGGCGGAGGAGCCTCAGCCATGTTTCCACGACGATGGTGGTGGTGGGCAACCTCAGCAGCTGAGGGATGTGCTGGGGTAAAACAGCAATTGAAAACAGAATCTCGCATGATTGCATGGGATTCAGCACACTCTTTGGTTGCTCTGGGCACTACTTGTTATTCTTTAATTTCTGAGTGAATGAGGATTCTGGGAAATGTCAGAATGAGAAATGAAAGTGTGGGGACAGAAGAGGTGGAGTTAAGAACACAACACAAGAAAGGACAGAACAAAGAAGAAACATAAAATAGTTGGGAAATTCCAGTTATCTTAACAAATTTTAGGAGATGTCGGCTGGGGACAATTGTAACGCATTACAATCGTTTGCGATCAATGACTGAGTGAAGCAACCACAGGTCTAGCGCCACTTATGGTGGGGTGCAGTGTCTAACTCCGCCCATCCTCATGTGTTTCAGTGACAAAGGCTGTTTTCCATGTCACTTTTCTCGTCTAAACTGTCTTTCCATCGACACCGTCTAATTCAAATAATTAGTTTTGCCCATGCTCATATCTGGAATTTTTTTTATTTTCTGTAAAGACTACAAGTTACAGAAAACCCGTGCACGGCTATGCACGGCTGTTGCCGTAAATTTGACTTCACCCCTTCAAACTGGCATGTTACAATTGTCCTCGGCCACTGTTACATCTGTCCCCGACACATTACAACTGTCCCCAAGGCACTCACTGCATTTAGATGAAAATTAGAGAAAAAGTAAGGCACATGTACTAGAATTAGTGAAGTAAACGAAATATGTATGTTGCGTGTTCAATTGAAAAGTGTCCCTTATGCCGTTTTTTTGCAACAAGATCAAAAGTACAAAACAGCAAAGAGCGTTACAACTGTAACTGGTCTCCCCCTATCCCTGTAGAAATATGTGTTGTGACATCGTTTCCACTTACCTTTCCACAAATTTCCCCGCGGTGGCTCAAATCTGTGTAACTAGTAAGACAAATTGTCAAGCAACATTAGTTTATGTGCAATAGATATACAGATGTACGACTTTCTTCTAGACTAGTTTTACAAAAAATGAACAACTCATTATAATTAGGCCGTCAAGGAAAAAGTGTGAAAGTTGAACTAGCATTTTGACGCGCACAGTAGGCTATTAAAAGATTTTTTTTGTAAAGAACCCTAAGTGAGTATTTCCTGTCATTTTCACTTTGGTTCAATTAAGACAGAATACAATACTACGAATCATACTTTACATAGGATGAGAGAGTCTTTGTCCAGTTATTTGTGGAATACCTGGTGGGTTATGTCCTCTCAGACGCAGCAGCGTACCGCTTCAAGGGTAACTCACAAGATTTGCTTTCGAGTGCTCCCATCAGAACACCCTGTACACGGGTCTCTCACTGCCTCCTTCTGCCTATTTCCAGGAACAAATATTGCAGGCAGTGTTTTAAAGACCGGTCTAAACCACAGCTCAGGCAACTGGATGACGTCAGCTGTCGTGCTCTGCAACGCTCCGCCCTTCGCGATTACTTAACGTAACCATCACATCCAGTCGCTCTCGACTGATGAAGAACCGATTCCTTAGAAAGAGCACCCGTCTAATAGCAGCCTATGCTGTACATATGTGGGCTATTTTAGGCGCAAGATGGGGGCTGTAAGCTATGTGTGTGCTAAGTACAGGGTGCCTAGTATGTCATTATCACCCCCCCCCCCCCCCCCCCCCCATCTCTGTCTGGAAATGAAAGATTTGGACCACCCTCCCCTCTGCCTGTCTGTGTTTGCACTGACGCATACTCTCACTTCCACTCGTTTAAAATAGTGAGTGTGTGAAAGAGATGGAGAGAACAGAGGACAGAGAAATTAGGGGAAAGGGAGATAAACAAGTCGAGAACCTTAGCTGTCCTCAGTGAATAAAACCTTTTTTCACCTTTGCCTTTTCCTGTAAATTTTTTTTGCAAGGTACCGAAAATGTACTCTTCGCCTGTGTAAAACCCTTATCTGTGTGTCCCACAGTAAGCACAAACACAGTAACACACAGTACAGGACTCCTCTGACCTACTTTTTTTGTTTGTCTCAGGCTCAGAACTGTGAGTTCACCCCAAGGCACGTGCCTGCATACCACCAGCTTCAGAACAGAAGCCTCTAATCAAATGTACACTCACTCATTTTTCAGGTCAAACAAGTAAATCTTCAATAGACAGTATTACTTAGAAACTCCACCTGGTTAGGCAGACACCAAACAGTAAAAGATTAGCCAATGCAAAGTCCTAAAACTGATCAGTGTTTTCTTTTCTTATTCCAGACACCCATGGAAACGACCTACCTTAACCCCACTGCTGCACGTACAGGTATTTTCCTCCTACTCCACATAAACCAGTGGCGTTCTGGATACTGGATAATACACAAACCGAACAAGTGACATGTAACCTCACTGCAAACAGCATAGGGAGGAGAGCTACAGTCTACATCAGCGACTCTGAGGAAGGCACATGATTCCAAAAGCCAGCTAGGGTCAGGGCTGGAGTGTGTGCTGCTGCAGCAAATCTGACTACAGAAAATCCAGGCTTGTGGATTGCCTCCATAAACAGGAGATTGAGATACAGGCAGCTACGTTACTTGCGTTGATTTGCACATTATACTGAGTGTTAGGACTCAGAGAGGGACAATTTACAGAGTAGTTTGCCAAGGCAAACCAGGCTAGTATGACCTGTGTGGCTCTCTTGTTGCCATACCGCCACTTGTGCTGCTACCAGAGCTTCCGCGTTTCCATCCACAGCAACTCCCAATTGTGCTGATGGTTTACAAGTACATGTTCCAACTTATACACTTTTCCACAAATATAGAAACAAGACATGCCCATGTATACGTTCAGATATTAAATGAGACTCTCAGAATTCGGTTGTTGTAATTATGGCTACAGTTTTTTTTTACTTCTGAAAGTTAGCTGAGTGTTAAATGTACATTATCAAAAAAGGCCATCGTTACATCATCATAAATGCATCTTTCTGACATTATCGCATAAACAATCAAAACAAACAAAACAAGAAACAAACTGCAGATTGTGGTAAAGCTGCACAGATTTGTACCAGACTCACAATGATAAAATACTCACTGCTACACTGAAGTGGTTAAAATGCAGAAAAAAGAATATTGAGTAAAAAAAAACAAAAAAAAACAAAACAAAACACATCTTTAAAGAATATACATCATTGTTTGTCTTTTTTTTTTTTTTTTTTAACTAGCGAGATTTTAGTAGAAAGTGCATTCTATATACCAAGGAAAAAAGGAGGAGAATCAGAAACAGACAATACAGAAAAAAAAAAAAAATTCAAAAACAATTTGGATTTATTATTTAGCCCATCCACCTTATGACTGGCGCAGGGCACAGGAGGAAAACTTTCTTCTGGAGGATGTGTCTGTTGACTTAGTAGCTCTATATACAATGATATCACTGGGAATTCTGACCACAGCGTTGTTAGCATGCTACTTTTGTGGTGCTATTTTTAATTTGTATACCCTAATCATATTTCACTTTATTGAAAAAATGTTCACCTTAAAAGTTACAATCAATTGTGTGTCGAGTAATCTCACGAGGTGTAATACTGCGTTAACGTTAACCCTAACCTAAAAGAGTTCAGCTAGCTAGCTCTGGTTGACTTGAAAGCTACGAGGTATTAGAATATAACTTTTTTTTTTTTTTTAAATGACTATTATTGGAGATGAAATATCTGAATCTGAAACGTTTTCATGGTGCATTCTAAAAGTTCCACCATGCTGTGAACAACTGTGATGGACAGCTACCTTATTACTTCACTATGCAAAATAACCTGGTGAGCGGTTTGACCCGCCGTGAGAAAATGCCAAAAAAAGGGACCAGAGTGGATGAAACCAATGATGATAATATTGACCATGGTGTCTGAAGAGTCTTAACCCTCACAGCACCTCAAAGATGATTCTCCTCCTTTTCTCTCATCTCTCAGCCATCTAGACACACACACACACACACACCCTCCAAAATGCACACATCACAGAACACACTTTTCCCACAATACTTTGTCAGTCTCCACCCTCACCTGTGCCCCTCTCTCGTAGCAGTAAAGTGCCTAGGATTAAAAACAACTACACCAATTTGGAAAAAAAGAGGAAAAAAAACAAATCACAAAAAAGCCCAGCCATAATCCAGCTCACTTCCTGGGGTGCATCACAAAATAGCTCCTCACTCTTTTCCAATTTTGGATTCCTTTCAGTGATGCGGGGCGATGCGCTGTGCCCTTGGCAGGGGTTAGTGGGCGCCCTGAGACAGGTAGCGCTGAACAGGCGCACCCTTCTCTCCCCCTTTACCATCTTTCCCTCCTTTCATTCCCCCACCAACAGTTTCAAGAACCAAGAACCAAGCGACAGACCTCTAGCAGCTGAATCAAAGGTATCATTACTCTCCATCCATCCATCCATCCCTCCCTCCCTTTCTCTCTCTCTCTCTCTCTCCCCCTCACACTCACACACACACACACTCACACTCACACTAATGAATCATGACAAATATCTGCGCTCATCCACCCCCAACACCCTTCACCAAACTCCAGAAAGACAGAGAAAGCAGCTTTTCATATCAGCACCACAGGGGGTATACATCACTGCTATTGAACTCGCTCAATCACACAAACACACACACATAATGAAACTCCATCAAAAGAACATTCTAGAGGGAGTCCAACCCACTCATCAAAGTACATGTCTGTCTGCAAAACCAGCCTTAACACACACCCCCACATACGCGTAAAAACAAACATATACTGTATACACGTAAATTATGATTACACTTAAAAATGAGATTTTCCTTAAAAAAAAACAAACAAAAAAACAATGAGGATACAGTAAATATGTCTATACGCTTACAAAAATTTGGTGAGTGTGTTAGAATATAAAACCATTAAATTCCATTTTTTTTAATCTATTCCTATGAAAGCAGGACAGCGCTGTCTCTTTTCCGAAAGAGGACTCTTCCATCTTCATATTCACTTGGCTGGTTTTTTCCCCCGACTTTCCCAAAGACGTGTCCTTTCCTCCGACAACAACCTGACACCATCAACACCAGTCTGATTGAAGACAACCCCGCACAAGGTCACATTCAGAGGATCCGAGCTACCATGTCCGAATCAGTTCTAAGTGCCCTAAACGCACACGTTCAATATGTCTGTGATTGTATGTGTATGTGTGAAGTGTGAAAGACGACCAAAAAAAAAAAAAAAATGGACAGACTTGCGTCCTTATGACTCCAGAAGACCTGACACTCTCCTCAGGAGATGCGGAGAGGAGACCTGTGTTGAGGTTTGTTTTAGTTTTAGTTATTTTTTGTTGTTGTAATAGTTGTGAGGAACGACCGGTTTCAAACATCACGCCAAGACCTCACCTGTAACCGGCACATGTTTCTGATTAAGAGAGTAACCCGTAGAACCATAGGCAGCAGCAGCTGAGTAGACATTAGTTTGTGAGAGACAGAGCGAGAGAATGAGAGAGGAGAGGTACTGTTTCACTAGTATAAAGCAAATCGTTTTCAAATGAGGAAGCCTGTGTTGTGAGCGGTGTCGGGTGTTGTGCCTGCATGTGTGTGTATTATGTCTATGTAAGTGCATGGTAAATGTCAACAGGGAAAACATGGGTTTGACCCAGGGCATAGTCATGTCAGAATGTCAAACTCACATGAACACGCAAGCATCTAACTATCATGTCTTAAGAGAACTTGTGGAAGTCAACAGTGGAGCTTCACACTCTATATATGTATATGTATATGTGTGTGTGTGTGTGTGTGTGTGTGTGTGTGTGTGTGTGTGAGGGAGAGTGAGAAAGCGTCATTTTTTTCTGTCACTATTTAATTTGCACTCCAACAAAGGATGGTGCATGGGGCTCTGAGGGTGCATTTCCTAGAAGATGAGTGGTCGTGTATGTGTATGTGTGTGCGTGTGCGTGTGCGTGTGCGTGAGAGAGAGAGTCAGGGCTCAGTGGTGTTGCTGGCCAGGTCCCGTACCCTTGTCAGGCTGGGTCAGGTGGCGCAGGTAGCTGTCCTCCTGGCCGCAGTGGTTGATTGGCTCACTCTTGAACAGGGCAGGTGGCGGGGGCAGCAGGGAGACCGGCGGGATTGGCAGAGCATGCTGGGCATGACCGCCGTGAGGGGCGTGGCTGGTGTGCACCTGCTGCCCGTGCTGTTGCTGCTGCTGCTGCTGTTGTTGTTGTTGTTGTTGCTGCTGCTGCTGCTGCTGCTGCGGGTGGTGGTGCTGCTGCTGGGTGGAGTGGGGCACCTGCAGGTGGAGGTGCGAGAAGCTGTGCCCGACGCCCCCGCCCCGCTGCTGGAGCGCGCCCCCGGCCCCCGAGCCCATAATGCAGAGCGAGGCGGAGCTGACAGCGGGACTCACCACTGCTGGAGGCACCTGACCCGGGGGGAGGCCGGACGCAGAGGAGCTGGGGATGGGGGTGAGGTGCAGGGGCATAGCGAGGGAGGCGGGCTGGAGGGTCACGGGGCTGGTGACCCGGAAGCACTTCTCCTTGTGCGCCTTCAGCATGTTGGAGAAGCGGAAGCGCTGGCCGCACACGTCGCACGGGTAGGGCTTCTCACCGGTGTGGGTGCGGCGGTGCCGCTTCATGTTGGGCCGGCTGGTGAAGCTCTTCCCACAGATCTCACAGATGAACGGCTTCTCTCCTACAGAGAGAGAGAGCGAGGAGAGGAGAGGAGGAGAGGAGAGAGAAAAGAACCAAGAGAAATGGGGTAAATTGAGAAAAGATTGTCAGATAGGCACAGAGATAAAGGAGGCGGAAATAGAGGAGGCGAGGGGTGAGGGAGAGAGACAGGGAGGAAGAAGAGGGAGATGGGAAGGTGAGATGAGAGGGTGATGAGGAGAGGAGTGATAACGCCGGATGTGATGACGGTCTACAGATGTGTGAATAGGTACCCAAATTAGCCTCCAATTAGACAACTGAGACTTATTTCACTGAGCTGCGCACACACACACACACACACACTCAAATTCCCTCACAGACAAAATCTGTCAAGTCCACACACACACACACACACACACACACACACACACACACACACACACACACACGGTCTCCTACGCATTCAGTCACTCTCTTCCTCCCTCATGCAGATTTTCTCTTGTGCAGTTTGTCATGACTAATTTGAACCAGAGGACCTAAAAAAAACTTTTCCTTTACATCCTCACGGTTACATTGTCAAGGTTTATGATTTCGATTCTTCGCGTACATCCTGTTTGAAGAACACCTTTCGTGTGTCTTACTTTGGAACATACATTCAAATTCCACTGGAAGTGAAGTGTGTGGGATTCTAGTTTTCCGAACTGTTCTTGCCGTTTTTAAATGTTGCCTTCTTTAAAGCCTGTGGGAAATTGTGCATGTATGCAAGCACGCGCATGCCGGGTGTATTGCAGGGCACTGCATGGTTCCCTGGGTGTGTCCGCCACCGCAGTCTAAATCTGTCCATGAGAGGGAGGAAACCAGGGAGAGGAAAACATGAAAGAAGAGGAGAGCTGGACAGCAGGGGCAGAGCAAACATCTCCCTGTGTGTGTGAGCACTTTATTTGGGGATACTTTTTCAGTGTATTGCGTGTTCACGCACACAGGTATGTGTGTGTGTGTGTGTGTGTGTGTGTGTGTGTGTCTCACCTGTGTGAGTCTTCATGTGCTCGTCGAAGTACTGCTTCATGTTGAAGTCCTTGCCACACCACTGGCACATGAACTGCTTGTGGCCGATGTGGATGCTCATGTGGGAGCGCAGCTGGTACTTGTACTGGAAGCGCTCGTCACAGTTCTGCAGAGGTGATAATTAAGAATGTGTTTTAACACATACACACTTGCAAACTCACGCCCATACCCTCAATCACAGCAGTTCTCTGCAGGTGTGAAGGAACAAGACAAAAGTTGATATCCACTATATACAAACCCTGAACATACACACAGAGTTGTTCAATAAAATGGAACTGTACTGGAAGAACACAAAAAGTCAATTTCACATATATACAACCCAAGGGAAACGGCAGGGACAGACAGGACTGGAGACATTGCTATGCCAGTCTGTAATATAGCAGGCAAGCAGTACTTCAGTAGCCTTCTATTACTGCTCATGACTCTGTCATTACAGCACTATTTATAAGCAACACAGCACCACGCAGCCCCACCTAGCCATCACACACACACACACAGCCGTCAGAGTAAGTGGCTCCCCGCCCAGACCACCCTTGTCCAACCACATCCACCTGGTTGCCCATCACTATGGCAACCGTGACGTACACTGCCTATGGAGGATGTGCATCTGAATGCTGATGTGGAGTTTCTCGTTGACAGTATGAGCTTGGTCAGTGTAGTCATACAGTGCAACGCCACTATAATGCGATAGTATTTCAGCTGGCTTTGAATATCCAGCAGCACCAGACTGAGAACTGCTGAATACAGCCATGCAAGAATTTACCACATCTACACTCAACTTCATAAGCTGACTCTCATGCTCTGTGCCTTGTTCATGACTTTAAGATAGGTGAGTTGAGGACATTTTTGCCTGTTTCTTTCCACTAAGTTCAAGTTGTGATGGTGGTTTGGGATGGCATAAACTATACAAGTGTACTGTTTGCCCGCGCACACACACACACACACACACAACCCAGCAGTCTTTTTTTCTGTGTGTGCATGGCAGTGTGGGTGTATTTAGGCCCCTTCTGGTTTGCTGTTCAACTCCTCTTTTCTGACTGAATCTGTAATGCCTGTGCTGTCGAATAAGCCAAAAATAAATAAATGGACATCCATCCAAATTCATGTCACATGAATAAATAACCTCTTTGGCAGGAATTAATAAATATGTTTGTTCAGGTAAGCCTTAGCAGATTTTAGACTAATTAAATAGTGGTGTGGCAGAGAATTGGTTATTTACCCCAACCCCCTTCAGACACATCCATACACCCTGTACAAATCTAACCAACAAGTAAATCCAGTGTTGTTCACAGTTCATATAAAAAGAACACAAATATCCAATGATCCAACACAGACTGCAATAGAAAAGACAGACAGTGAACACATTTATTGCAACAGTACATATTCAAGCATGGCTGAATATTCAATGTTTATATGCGTGTTTGTTTATTTGTGTGTGTGTGCGTGTGTGTGTGTGTGTGTGTGTGTGTGTGTGAGTAATTGAGAGAGACTGGGTGTGTGTGTTTACCTCACAGCGGAAAGGTTTTTCTCCTGAGTGCTGCAGTGAGTGCACCTTTAGGGACATGCTCCGCTTGAAGGACTTTCCACACGTCTCACATGTGAATGGCATGTCCTTAGTGTGCGCTACAGGTGGGGAGAAGGGACAACAGTCATGAGAGCAAAGGCAGGTTTATGTATGCGTGACAGTTCTCTCAGGAAAAGTCTTACATTTACATTTAGTCATTTAGCAGACGCTTCTCCAAAGCGACGTACAAAGGAGAGAACAATCAAGCTACGAGCAGTAGAGACCTAAGCAGGATCATCAATGCAAGAAGTCTTAGTTAATTGTGCCTGGAGAATCGATCCTACCCTGCCCTGACTAATTAGGGTTCACATGATAAGAGCTGTGTGTGTGTGTGTGTATGGGTGTAAGTGTGAGTACACATACGTACCGACCATGTGTTTGCGCACATGCGCCATGGTGTAGAACTTCTTCTCACAGATTTCACACGCAAACTTCTTCTCAGCGTAGCCATGGACAATCTTTATATGCTCGTGTAGGGACCATAGTTTCTTAAACGACTTATTACATGATACACACTGTAAAACACACACGCACACACACACACACGCACAGGCACACACAGAGGTTATAACATGGAATTGTGTAAAGTGAAAGAGCATTAGAACACAAATAGTGACTATATTTCTTATGGCTATTCCCTCAAAGAGTCAATCAGTAGTGAGAGCATCTCACAATAAAGTAAAGCTAAGCTAGTAGTCCCTAGTGGACCCACACAATGTGGTACGCAGCATAACAATGAACCACACCCAAGACCACAGGAGCAGGTGACCAAAGTCTGATTGATCTTTCACAAATCTATTAGCCCTGATCTAATCAGCGGCTGGAGGGGAGTTAAATGGTTAATTAAGTGATTAACGTTGGTTTCAGTTATCCAGCTGCTGGTGCAGCATTAACAGGGAGACAAAGAAAACTACTAATAGATTTGTGTTAGTAAGGAGTCGTGCAAAACTTACTCAAGACTTACACAGTAAACCTCTGGCCCCCTCTGGTGGCCACTATAAGAAACAGCGAGTGCCCTGTTGCATTCTGCCGCTTTGATTTACACAGTTGAAGTTGTCTGCATTAGCCCCATAACCCTACTAAAGCTACAATCTCCCACACACTCATAGAGAATACACTCACATGGCCACACACTAACCTGGATGTTCTTTTCACAGTCAGTCTGCTGGTGAAGGGCCAGTTCGCTCTCCAACACAAACTTCTTGCCACACTTGTCGCAGATCTGCATGCGCCGGTGGGTGACGTTCATGTGCTTCTCCAGGTACCAGCGCGTGTTGAACACCCGCGGACACTTCTCGCACGCCAATGTCTCCCGCTCCTCACCCGCCTCCGCCTTCACGTCGCCCCGGGATCCAGGCGTTGTCGCCATGGCACCAGATGCGGCTGCAGCCGAGCTCTTAGGTTCACGGGTGGATCTGCGCTTCCTCGGTGGGGCATCTGTGTTCTTCCTGCGCCCCCTGGTGGTCATACCCATCGATTTGGTGGTGCTGGCGGTAGCAGCGGCGGCCGAGACGCGCTGGCTCTTTCGGCGTGGCTGGATCGCGGCCATGCCTCTCCTCGCTCTCTTTGCCGTCCTTGTCCGGCTTGTGTTTTCCTCCTCCTCCTCGTCTTCCTCATCCTCCTCCTCTTCTTCCTCCTCCTCCTCCTCCTCTTCTTCTTGACTCTCCTCTTCCTCTCCCTCTTCTTCTTCCTCCTCCTCATCCTCTTCCTCTTCTTCCTCACTGCCCATCTTACCCTCCTCTCCAGTGTTAGCTGTGCCAGGGCCTCCGCTCTTCTCCCCTTTGGACACGTTAAGCGTTTGATTGTTCAGGTTCACCTCCACAATGATCTGCTCTCGTTTGAATGGCTCCTCCTCTTCTCCTTCCTCCTCTTCCTCTTCTTCCTCCTCCTCCTCCTCCTCCTCCGAGGATCCCCCATTCTGGCCACCCTGTGTCTCCTCTTTGCCCCCCTCCCTGAAGAACTGCTGGGAGGGGTTGACGCCCGTATTGCCAGCGGGCACAGGTTCTCCGGCCGGCGGCTTGGCAGCCATTTTATTGTCGACCAGCACCGAATATGGTTTGCCCCCGCCCTTGTACAGCTTGCCTGATAGGTTGAGGTCAGGAGCGGTGGGGTGGTAGTAAGGCTGGGAGGGATGCGTCCTGGACCCCTCCTCTTGGGACATTCCGTCTGTTCCTGGAATAGACACCCCTTCCTTCACCGCCTGGCAAGACTTCATCAGGGTGGAGAAGCCAGGGGAGGCTGAGGTGATGGTTGGGCCAACACAGATGAAGTGAGGCCTGTCTTTTGGCCTAAGAAAAAAAGTTTCAGGAGGGGCAGGGGGCACCAGGTCTATCCCCCACCCCTCCCCTTAGAGGATAAACAAACAGAAGAGACAGGAAGGGAAGGAGCCAAAGCTCCCAAAAATGTCCTTTAGCCCGACCCCAGAGGGATACCCATGACCTCTGCTTTCCAAGAGAGTGGGAAGCACCTCTGAGAAGAGAGGAAAACCAGGTGCCAGAAAACGATGGAGAGGACTGATGTATATAAAAGCACCACTCTCCCAGGAGGCTACAGGCGTGAAAGACACAGTG
Source organism: Clupea harengus (assembly GCF_900700415.2). NCBI lineage: Eukaryota > Metazoa > Chordata > Actinopteri > Clupeiformes > Clupeidae > Clupea > Clupea harengus. The sequence goes on along the minus strand of NC_045152.1, from coordinate 9,923,231 downwards.
GATACATTCAGCGACGACCAGAGCAGCAGCTAGATTTGAACCAACCAAGTTGCACTTGCAGCTCTTCCTTTGCGTTCTCTTGTTTGCCCTTTGAGATGGGGGGTACGTATGTTTGTCTGCTGTGGATGTTTTGAAGTTGAGGTTATATATCTCGCCCAGCCGTTCCGTCGTTTGCAGGCGATGTCATCTGGACCTGCCCGTCCTGTTTCAGCATCCAGCTGCCAAGGGTTGCTTTATCAAGAGAAAAAAATAGAAAATTAAAAAAAAAAAAATTCGAAAGAGAGGGAGGTGAGCAGTCACACACATAATAGCGCACTGCAATGCGCAATATGAAACTACGATCTGGTTAAGGTGACAAGATCCAACACTAAATCTTACTACGATGCACGCCTGACCGCAATGGGCCCTACTTCTCTGTATGAGTATATGTGTGTGTGTGTGTGTGTGCAGAGGAAAACCACATGCAGCACTGAGCAAAAGGCATACACCTCCCACACACACACACACACACACACACACAACACAACCTTCGACATTTCACATCTCGACAACAGTGTTTCACATCTCGACAGCAACACTTAATATTGTCTCCCACCCAGTTTGCCACCCCACAACGACATTGCCACTAAAGCTGAGCCATGCCTCACCCACTGCTACATAGCTAAGTCTCTACAAGCAAATCTAAGGGTGTCATGAAAACGTACTTTCGGCGTAAACTTTGAATGCTGACTTTACTTGACCTGGGCATGACCTCAGAGGACACAGGTGGAGAGCCAGCACTGCAGCGATCACTCACAGGCTCCCAGGATAAACGACAATAACGCATCGCAAATAAAACACCCCTCCCTTTTCCGCCCTTAACGGTCAGAGCAACACTGATTTCAAGAAACAATAAAATAACTATAGTCCCCACAGTGCCATTGCAGTGTGCTGTTTTGACTAGTAGTAGCTCCTTTAACAAAACCCACTTGAAAGGATAGAGACACATTGTATTACTTTAATTACTTAACAAATTAATATTGATATGATTTGATAACATATGGTGTCCCCCATCAACATCCTCCACACACATTCTCACAGAAACACACAGACAAAGCCACAGGCCTCCACCTTTCATCCGGTGCATGCTGCTGCTTTCTGAGAACTGAGGAGAGCTAGATGTGTTAAAACAAACCACAAACTTTGTATGTGACTGTGTGTGTGTGACTGTGTGTGTGTGTGCACGCATCAGAGATGGAAATTAAACCCCCCAAAATTGTGAAGTCACGGGTGATTTTGATCTACCTACCAGACGTGGTGGCAGGTCAGCGAAGGGGCCATTTATCAAACATAACTGAAACGATTGAATCGTTCCGTGAATAACTAAACGCAATCGTCAGGCAGCCTACCTAAATAGTATTGTCACTTAATAGCCGTCAGGTAAAAGTTAGCTACGTCTTCTCCTGCATATTGACCAATCAGAGTAAGGTTCGGGACACTGAACACCAATTTGATTGAAAGTGAAATTCAAAGCCGTCGAGCGCTTCCTTCTCAGTCAATCGTTCATTAATTTACAAAGTTGAGTAGCCTAATCTGATGGACTATTTTAACAACAATGTGGCTTTACATCGCGGTTATAAAAACAGCGGCTGATGACAGTTGGCCTACGCAAGAGGAGACACCTCAATGTGAAGTGGAAAAGTCCAAGTGCCACAGGATGTGATCTGCATCAAGCTGCGTCGGCTCCAGAGAGAACGGAATCTGATTCAGATTCTGACGAGGAGAGATTTTAAAGCGAGGGAGGGATAGATATTTGTCATTGTTAGTGCTGAGTTTGTTCAAGTTTGATATTAAAAGACTGTTCGTGCATTTGAAATGTGTGTGGAATAAATATCAAATTCATATTTTGGGGGGAAAACGTGTATTTTTTTATTTTTAAAGCAAGACAAACGTTATGGAAAAGTTAGTGACACACAAATGTGGGTAGCTGGTGAAAAATATGAGTGGCTGGTAGATTTTAGAATTTGAATATATAGAGAGAAGGAAAAAATTGTTTCCATCCCTGATCACTGTTAACCGGAGTGTGTATTCAAAAGAGTGTGTAGAGTGCTTAATGCTGGTGGTGTGCAATGCAGTGCAAAAGTGTCTTCTATGCATTTTGAGGTCTAGCCTTCTATGTAAGACGCCACCAAACACCGCTACAGACGTCAGATATTCACTAACTGCCAACTTCCTCTTTTGATGTCCTTTTTCTCAAATATGAAAGGAAATATTCAATTTGCCAGCCAAAATCTTCCTGAATGCCCCATTTTTAAATAGAAGTTAAATAGAAATAGAAGACGGGCAACGTTCCTCATGATTTGATTTATAAAGGATAAAAGAAGGGATTTCATTTTCACCTTTTCACCTGCCGAAACCTCCAAAAAAAAAAATTCAGAAAAGGGCTGAATAACTGGGACTGCCACAATAGCATGCACCTGCCAGTGCTGGGCCTTGATCATGCATCACATGCATCAGTGTAATTGTGGGTGCAGTTCCAAACATGTGGAACGTTGTCGTCTGTTATTGACAAAAAAACGGTGAAGGTCTACCTTGACAGCTTTTGGGAAACCACTGCACAGTAGGCAAAAGGTTGTTTTCTCAGCGTGTGACATCGCATATGGAGGAGGAAGCGTGATGGTCTAGAGCTCTTTCTCTGGATCGGTGACTAGCACAGAGTGATTGGTAATCTGTACTAAAAGGGTTGCCACAGCATTTTGCAGCGCCGTGCAATACCCTATTTTCTACACCTAGTTGGTTAGGGGTTCATCCTACAGCAAGATAATGACCAAAAACATGCCTCCAGGCTATGTCAGAACTACCATAGAAGTAAAGAACAAGACATTAGGCTTCAAATCATAGAAGTGCCAATATAGTATCCAGACCCCAATTGAGCTGGTTTGGGATGAAGTGGACAGAAGGGTGAAGGCAAAGCGACCAGCAAGTGCAAGACATGTGTGGGAACCTCTGCGACAGTGCTGGGAAGAACGTTCTGAACAATATTTGATTTCCAATGCAGAAAGAATGCCACATGTTCAGCTGTTATATATGCAAAATGTGGCTACTTTGATGAGTCAAAAATGTAGATTAGATTGTGTTAAACATAGCTTTTCCATGATTTCTTTTCTCTCCGATCGTTTTTTAAAAAACTGCAAAAAGGGAGGTGTTCTAAAACTCTTCAACTGTAGTGTAAACAATCACAGCACATTAGAACCCCCTCCCTTTAGACTAGAGCTATTAACTGATATATACAATTGTGTTCCAAGGTTAATGCAGGTAATAGTTACTGCACACAAATTGAGCCACCTCAGTCGTATGTTAGATGCAACATCAAATTGAGCTGTTAAACACTGTCAAAAAGCCCTGCTTGTGTACTCTCTGACAGCCTGACACATCTACCAAAGTACATTGCATAACTGTAATGCAATGGTGGCAGCCATCTTGAACAAACAAATTAACTAGGCATCACAACAGGTAGCAGGCTACCGACATTATCATGCAAAAAGCTGGAAGTAGCTTGAATGAAAGTGTAAATCATATACGAATTGGGCTGTCAGCAATTAATATACTGCACCATGGAAAAGGGTGGATACATTTCCAGCAAGCATATGTACTGTTACTTAAACAAAACCGAATCTAAAAGTAAAAGAACCATATTTGTTTGGAGCTGAGTATGCCAAGCACTGAGCGGATCTGGCCAAAAATTGCATCTGTTTGCCTTTAAACACTTCAAGTGTTCGATCAGGGGGGGGTTGCTTTGATTGCCAAACGACCACTTTCCTGTTCTCCCAGCAGAAAGCACATGCCCTTTCCTCCGCTGCACACATCCTTATGGCGCTTAGACAGCCTGTGTCTCCGGTATCTAATGTCTGCAACACTACCCACTGTCAGACTGTGACTGCATGTTTGTGTGGATGTGAAAGAGAATCCTCCTTCAACAGTTTGACTTTCACAAATGCACCACATAGCTCACTCTCTGATGACCGACACCCCCCCCCCCCCCCCCCAATCTGTGGTGGTCCATTCAGCATTACTCAGACAGATCTCTCTCTCTCTCTCTCTCTCTCTCTCTCTCTCTCTCTCTCTCTCTCTCTCTCTCTCTCTCTCTCTCTCTCTCTCTCTCTCTCTCTCTCTCTCTCTCTCTCTCTCTCTCTCTCTCTCTCTCTCTCTCTCTCTCTCTCTCTCTCTCTCTCTCTCTCTCTCTCTCTCTCTCTCTCTCTCTCTCTCTCTCTCTCTCTCTCTCTCTCTCTCTCTCTCTCTCTCTCTCTCTCTCTCTCTCTCTCTCTCTGAATTCGGAAGGTTTCCAAACACTCTGTTCCAAGCTTAACCTGCTGGAAGTGCAGGCCCGAGGTCTCTAATTTAGACACATCAGGCCAGGTCAGGAGAGACAGCATGTCCACTCGACAATCCCTCTTTCATGCACAGGCAAGAGGCAACGCAAGGGTGAAGGGAACGGCGGAGAGAGATGATCGGATTGGATATATATATTTTTTTTAAACATGGAGGAGCAAGGCGAGGAGAGACCCAAGGAGAGAGGGAATGAGAGGGGGCCATTGAGATTTGTAAGGCTACAGGCAGGTTGGGGTTTCTTTCCCTCGAGAGAGCAAATTCCTTCTCGCTTTTATTCTTCGTCCACTCTCTCTCTCAAGCTCCCTCTGTGAACTTTAATTAGCTTAGAGGTTTAAGGGGAGGGGCGAATACATAAGAAATGGATACAAAATGCAGACAGAAAGAGAGTCAGAGAGAGGGGAGAGACCAAAGCATGACGGGAGTCAGTCAAAGTTAAAGTTGTCAAGAAGGGGGGAATAGAGATAATGTATGAGGAATGACGAAATAACTGGTAAGACCTTAACTGGCTCACACCAACCCAGCAGGGGAGCAGCACCAACACAGGTATTTATACGTAAGCTTACAACAGAGAAAAGGGATAGCTTGATAGAGGAGGTTCAAAGTGGAGAGGTAAAATGAGGAGGATGCTGCATACTCCACTCTTCCCAGTTTAAATACTGTTCATTACAACTATTTCGTCCACGTCTCAATCCCTCAGGTGGTCCTTTCTTCTCTAGAGTGCTTAGCCTTCCTGCTATTGAAAAGGCCCCACTAGAGAGACACCTAACACAAACATACAGTAGAACACCAGTGGGTGTGTTACAGCCCATGCCTCCCTGCTATGTAATTATATTACATGTAAGGTCACTGACCAAGAGGGCCCTAAGCAAAATGCTAAATTGCTGGATAAGTTTCAGTCTAATCCTCAGGTTTCCACATAAACAACCAACATTTAAGAGAGTTCTTTTCATTACAGATGGGTACTTCTAGACTACAGGGAAGTTATTAACTGTCTTCAGGAATAGTCTACAACGATGCCCTTCATTGCTCACTAGACTGAAAGGACTTGAACAATGAACAAATGACAATGAACATCAATGCTGCATGTATGGCATGAAACGTGTATGCGGTGTTACAATGTTACACTCTTGACATTGTAATAATGTTATACCCGTCATCACTGGCCAGAAAAGCTTGATGAATAATTGTATTATTATGAGCACAATGCCACAGACATGTTGGAAAATAAATATAAGCTGCAAAATGCCCTAACACCAGTAGCGGTGTAAACTCGGTGTCACCATTACGAAGAGAGAAAGAGGAATATATATGCCACGACGTTCACGTGAACTGATTCGGTTTTGATACTTTGTAGCTGAAAATATTTTGGGAGCTTCAGATTTGCTAGCTTCGTTTGTTTGCCATTATTAGGAATCATCAGATTATGTTCGACGTCTTGGTAGTAGGGCAACAAAAAAAGATTGCCATGGGTTTCTGGGCCTAGAAGTTCACTGACTATCCTTCGCCTCTGCAAATTCCTCTGCCCCTCTCCAGGAGAAGCTAGCACGTAGGCTAACTGCTAACGTTAACCAAGCTGACGTCTCAATAAGGGCCTACTTTATGAATCTGAAAGTGGACCTGCAAGTGCAACACAATTCACATTTACATTATGAAATGATGAGTGACTCTTAATTGTTTGCGTAAATATTCATCGTTTAGGCCACCAGCACTTGGTCAAACACACAGTATTGCGTGGCAATCGTCAACTTTTTGAAATCGGCGCAAAGAAAGGGTTAAATCGAACGAAACATTGGTTGGTCAAGACGACAGGAAAGCAGGCCATTCGGTTAGCCAAGTTACACTAGCGAGCTAGCTAGTTAGCGAGCTAGCAGGCGACCGATTACTACAATCACAGATGCGTCTCTGCAGATGCATCAACCAGACAGCAAGACAACGCACTAAATTACAAATGTTGTTTGCTCTGAGGGGTTTGTGTAACTGTTCACTCAACCTTACGTAATCTCACTCGCTAGGTAGCTAGCAATGATCTGTTCAACCACAAAGAATGCTAGTGTTGGAAGGTAATTAGCTAGCTAGCAGCCTTCATGACACACAGCTCGCTAGCGAATCCTAATCGCAAACGACTTTCACTTTTTTAACCCAAAAACCGCCCAGATTGATTTGAAACCTGCTGTGATTTTCTAATTGTTTGCACTGACACGGGGCCGCACACATGATCCACTTGCAGCTCAGAGCTGTGCGTATGTGTCGCTTTGTTTGAAAACCGGATTAAGGTTAGCAACTAAATAAGAACGCTTTAAAATATCTCTTTTCCGAACAAAACCATGTCCATTGCAATTTCCCCGCTGAAACCTACAAACGCAGCATTGACTATTATTCACGCACAGCTGTTCCGTACCTGTGAAAACGCCCACGGCAGAAATTCTTCCTCTTTGTTGTAGTTCGTGGTTGATTGTCATCTTTGTAAATAAACCATATAGAAAAACGCTGAAATTAACTTGTAGCGAGCTCTTGTGCTCAGTTGACTACTCACCCGATTCGCGAGCGCCCTCTTCCTCATCGCGTGCTGTCAAGAGTTGCAGGGGTTTGGAGCTGAGATAGAAAACAAAACAAAAAAAATCTTCAAAAGCGATTGTCTTCTCATAAGGTCTTAGAATCAGATGGTGTCCAACTCTAAATTTGCGGGTGTCAGTCAGTGTGGCATACTGGAAATACTGTTGTTAATCTGTTAATGCTGGTTTGAAATGAGAAGTGTGTGTTTGCAAACAGACCCCCACCGTTGCCTTTACCGTAAAGAGCAAGCCATAGCTACGTGGCCGCCCGGCCTATGTCTAGCGCACTAACCATCCATCATCCCGTAGAGGCGCTCTAATGGGGTTGCCGCGCGGTTTCTGTCTGAGTTGATCTGGGCGCGCATGTCGTCGCGGAGGATTTTCACCCGTCTCCTACAGCCCTTTCCAGACGGGGCGCGCGCACGTAGTCGTCCCCGTCCGTGATTGAAATAGTGGTAAATGAAGATACATATAAGTGTGACAGATGTGGGTTTATCTAGCAGTATGCCTACCGTCATATTTCTGGTGTTTATTAGACGTACATTGTAAAGGTTTTGCGTTTTTACATTTTTTTTTTTGCAGTCAAACCATGTTTGATTTTCACATCATTAGACCTCAGTTCACAGTTCATAGTCCATGGTCGGGTGCACGTCACCGACATGACGCAGGGGCACCCACCTTCAATATAGCCTACCTTGTAGAGCACTAGTCCGTGCCAGTGGGAGAGCAAGCTTTGAGTGCACATGTTTGCAGAGCACAAGGATTTTGATAAGACTGTGAGTGCTTTCACTGTGAACTATATATAGAATTTCAATCGAGAAACACTCAGATAGGTTGTGGTCAGGGGCTGGAATCTGTGTCCATTATCAGCTCTGGTGCTGCCTAAGGGGAATAGGAAATCACAATGGAAGACACCACACAAGATATTGGTTTGGCTGCATGCTAAATTCAGGATGAAGTTTTTTGTGTAAGAACACATGCTTACAGGACCATCCAGTGTGTCTGTGAAAACAGAAGCACATATCCTGTGTGTCTGTGAAAGGGTGTCACCTTGCTGATCAGAGCAATACACCTGCTGGCTATTCTACACTGTAATACAATGGCAATAATATGGCTGATGGTTCATCAGCAGCATAATGTGAAATGGGTGTTCATGAAGGACTGGTGCATAACAGGGATGGTAAGGGCTTTAATTCATTACAAGCTGTGGAGAAGTTGAAGGTTTCTAAATTACCAGTGCTCTAACTGCCCGGTTAAAAACTGAAATGTAAAGGCTTGTTTGAACTTTAACCTGCTAGGTAATATTGCAATATTTCGCAAAAAGAACATGCCTCTGATGAACACCTGTTGAACACCTTATTCTGCATACCATGAGTAGCCATCTGAAAATCAGAAAGTGACTTTGGAATCTCTCTCAACCTGAAATAGGACACTGTTTCTGTTTTCTTTTATGAACTTTCCAGGCAAAAACCCTTCTGCAGCCAGGACCTACTCAGATCAGTGCCTAAAATAGACTGATGTGAATAATTGTATCTGACAATCTAATAACAGAATGTTTCATTTCTGCAGATGGGGGTTAAGATGTATACATTGGTGTTTATGGGTGTGTTTTGAGTGGCTGAATGAGTATGGGTGGGTATATGAATGTAGTGATGTATCTCGTCTATTATAGTTTAGGATTATGATGGGCCAGTTTTATCCAAATGGCTCAAAAAGAGACACTGCCTCCTCTTTAGACACTGAATACACAATAATATGTCCAAAAATATGAAATGCTTGAGGAAGGACTCATATTAAACACAACCAAGTGAAAAACCCAACACAATACATGGTATTCTTAACGTTCATGGCTTCCCTCTGGTTCAAGATCATTTAAGTCGTTTAGTAATCAGAAGGTTGCTAGTTCGATTCCCTGTCGAAGCGTCCTTGAGCAAGACACTGAACGCCTAATTGCTCCTGATGTGCAGTGTGCCATCAGTGTAAATGTAAAATGTGTATACATCCTTGTAAGTCGCTTTGGATAAAAGCGTCTGCTAAATGACAAAATGTAAATGTATTTAGCGTACAGGGAAATATCATCCTCTAGTGGTCAATATGAGGTACTCTAAGAGCCCCCCCCAAGACTTGTTACATAATCTGCTTACCCCTGATGTATTTCAGCATGCAAGGGGGGGTTGTGTGCTTCCGTAAATGTGTATGTTAAAGTTCAGTCCCATAATGCTATGCAAATGTGCCTGTGAGAATGTTAATGTTTAATTCAGTGTCTGATGTTCCATTTTAGAATGTATTCACGTTCTCTGCCTGTGTTAACATGCGCACATATTTCTGTTAGTATGTGCTTGGTGTAATTGACTGTGTAGTTCCCTGTGTGTTGGACCTATTTGTCCATCCTTACCCACATGTAAAAAAAATTAAGCCCCCCCTAGTGTGTCTTACCCTGAATCTTGCTTTGCATAATAAACGGCGAGACTCCAAAAGGAAAGCCTGACTCCTACTCCATTCCCTACAGTATTTTACATCAAATATTTATTGTTGCTTTCACTATATTACTTTCCTTGCCCCATTACAATGTAGGATAAACCTTCTTTATGTCATTAGAGTGCATAGTACTTTGCTCTTACCAAGTACAAATATGATATCTTTTTTTATTGAATGACTATGAGAGTTTTCAGCACGGAATGCAGGGCGTCACATATTTTCCTTCAAACTTGTACAAAAACAAATCAATCACAGCAGAACACAAAGCCAAACACAAATCAATCGTTTGTGTGTATGAATGAGCTGACCTTAACACACTGGCACTGAACGCACTGGACATGATGGGACCTTGACCCAATCAATGCTCAAGGAAATAGGATACTGGCAGTGCTGGCACAGTCACATACTTCTCATTCACACTATAACCAAAAAATAAGACACATCACTGTACTTAGTGTAATATCTTTTCATATATATCTTTAAGCGTTCCAAGTAAAGTTCAAAGACATAGTGACACCTGTATGCCATTCCCCACATATGCTTTCCAAGTGCTACATACTTAATAAAGCCAATTCCAACACTGCTCATGTCAGTACCAATTTGTTACATCAACATATCCGATTCTTCAGTTTCCTGTAATCTGATTGTAGGGATTTACCACGTTTCAATGACAAAATGAACTTAAAAATGCTAATTTCAACAAGCCAGCAGGCAAAACAATAGCTATCATTTCCAGCAATGAATTTGAATGATCGGTGGAATTTATTATTACTATTTCTTTTTTAAACAAGCACTTTTTGTCCACTACCCAGACATAAACACAGCTCAATTTGCATACTCTCGCACGTTTTACACGCCTCAGAGCCCTGCCTCAGTGTAAAAGTAAGGCTATGCTGGACTCTATGTTTCAATTTAAAAGAGGCTGCACATGAGAGTGCCTGTGCATGTCATTGTACAGCAGTGTGTGTGACACTGTCCAGAAATTATTCTTTTTTTTCCCCTTCAGAAACATTTGCTAATTTAAGATAAAGCTTCATCACAAGGATAATGTCACACACACACGTGCACACAAACATACACATCAACTTGTATGCTCCTCACCAATGAATTGATAACCTCATAGTTTTATTTAGAGTAAGCAACAAACAGAGAAATGCTAAGGGGAAGAGAGACAAAACGAAAGACACAGTCAAGTTGCATTTTGGGTTTGAGATTGGTAGTCCTTTCAGTGGCTCAACACAGTCTATGTGTGAGCCAGTCCGTTACTTTGTGAGTGCATTTGTATATGTGTGTGTGTGTTACTGCCCTCACTGGGGCAGCTGCAGTAGCGTGCCCTGGCCAGAGGGCAGGTAGGTGACGTTGCGGGACCGGCTGAGCTGGAAGGCGATGTCTTCGGCCGCCTCCAGTTTACGCAGTTCCACCAGGCCGTCACCTGCCTCCTGCAGGGAGTTGGCGATCAGAAGGGCAGCCTGGGAGTCACCTTCTGCCGAGATGATGGCCGCCTGCTTCTGCTGCTCCGCCTGGAAGGAACGAGGGACAGGGAGGGGTATAACCGGAGACGTTATAAGGGGAGAGATCAATCACTGGTGGGAAAATTAATGGGGAACCGGGTCAGCAACACCAAATATGGCAGATATATTATTGGAAGTCCTGCCCTGTACACCTCACTTGAATGTTCTGTTTATTTATTTCCACCGTTACCATAGCAATAACAGCTGGGGGGTGGGGGTGTTTCCTTCAGATCTAAACACGGTTACGGATCCCTCCCCATTCATTTAGATAGGAGGCTGATCTTGTTGGCCTGAAATAGCTGCCCGGAGGCATTGCCAAGATGGCTGCTGTCGTTTATTGTGGACGGCACATCAAATGAGGAATTCAAAAAGGAATTACATTCTAAATGCTGGAATACAAAATTGGGTTGTCTAGTAGTGTTGCCCCTACAACATTCTTCCAAATATGATCTCACCAATGGCTCCTACTTTCTTAGTCAGTGGCAAAATTATATATTTTCAACCATAAATATATTAATACAAGTCCTGCAATAGCCCTGGCAGTGGACTTCCATTTCTTGAAAAACACCAGAATATTACAGCCCACTTAAGCCTCAAGGTCTAGCTCTAGTGCACGTTGTGTGTATCTGTGTGTTTGGGAGGAGGAGTATCCTTGTAGAAAACCAGCTATCATTTCAGTCTGCCTTACAGTGTTCAACCCTTCTTTAACTCAAATCTAACTGAGGCCAGAACTTGTATACACATGCACACACACTTACCTTCTCCACAACGAATCTGGCTCTCTCTGCCTCCTGCTGTGCCACCTGCTTCATCTCCACAGCCTCCGTGAACTCCTTACCAAAGGTTAAGTGTGTCTGAGGAGAAAGAGGGAGTGTGAATGAGAGACTTACCAGCCAACACACCACCTCAAACAAAACCATATAGATACACGTGCGTAACCACGGGAACGGGGTGTCAGGTGGAGAAAGCAACACGTGTAGAGTCAAAGACTATGGAGGTGTTGAGAGAAGATTAGTTAGATGGAGGAAGCATTACCAGAGACACATCATCCAGAATAAGGCCAAATGTGGACGCACGCTCGTTCAGGTCTTCGCTGACTTGTCTGGAGACCAACTCTCTCTGTGTGATCAGCTCTCCTGCATCAAACCGGGCCTACATGTACAGACACACAAGTACACACATTTACACCCTAGTCAAGATCGAAGATCAGCAGTTCACATAGGTTTTATCAATAACTACAAACAACTGGCCCTGACAGTCTTATGTCTTCAACACAATAGCACTTCACCTGCCGTCTTCAGAGGGAAAATAGAGGACAAGTTCATTGTAATATCTAGAAATATAGGCCTAGTAATTTGATTTGGCAGTTTTACACAAAAGGAGTGTGTAGTCACACATTAATGTAGACTGCAGAAAGGTTAAGCGGTGATACAAGTTGCATAATGAGTAGATACGGCATATTCTGCGGCTCAACAAAAGTTGGTGAAGCCCTTTAGAATTTTCTATATTTCTGCATAAATGACGTCAAACATCATCTGATTTTCACACATATCTATCTGAGAGTGGCAAAAGTAAGTGAACCTTTGATTATGTTTAGGGTAATATTTCAGTAGAAATATAGAAAATTCTAGAGGCTTCACATACTTCTCAAGCACCACCATATTTACTGCATATGTGTACACCATACAGGACCTTGAGAAGAGTCTCAAAGTTATGTGAGGGTAAAGACATTCACTGAAAGAAGAATGCTTCTCAGGCACAATTTTATACAAATGTACATTTGTATTTTCACTTATACACATAAGTTAGTGTAATCAAACTGGCCATGCCAAAGTTTGTGAACCTTTACAAACATCAGCTGCAGACATGTTTTGGAACCAATGATAATGGTCCATGTGACTACAGGAAAAACCTCAAATCGTTGTTCATCAGTGCTCTCCAACCTTGTACATTCTCTACACAGGTATCAACTTAAACAATGAGAGATATAAAAGGTTTTATCTGGTAGAAGGACTAGAAAAAATCTGCAGTAATACTTGAATGTAGCACACAATTATTTACACAATGCCCAAATCACAATCCACTTCAACTCTCTTAACCTCATTGTACTTCCCACCAGGACAGAACCATCAGATGCTCAACAGTCACTCACCACGACAGCTTTTAGCACTTCGGTGGTGATGGAGGGCAGCACTCTCTCATCGTAGTCCTCTCCAATGCTGGTGAAGATGCGTGGCAGCTGGGTGGCAAGCGGCCGGAACAGAATCCTCAGAGTGATGTTCACATTCTGCAAGTCTGCAAGACGACCACAGACAGTGAGAAACACACACACACACACACACAAATGAACAGGCAGATGAGTGGCTCCTTTACCACAGAGATGTAAAGGTGTACTGTGGCACATACCTTTACTGCCAGTGATGACAGGGACGTTACGTGGACGGGATCTGCAGTCAAAGATGATTGGCTTCTGGACCCAGGGGATCAGGAAGTGTGTCCCCTCCCCAACTACTAAATCCTGCACCCCCCGAAACCGGTCAAAGATCACAGCCCTGTGCCCTGCATCCACTAAAACACATGAACAGAAAGATGGTCCTCAACATGGATGCTTTACCAACACAGTCGAACAAACACAGTGAGTGTTATTCCAGTTAGTGAAAACAATATGCAAATTAAATGTATAATTTTTCAGCTCAGGGGAAGATTAAAAAAATTCTGATTAATCATTCCAAGGGGACGATACAGTTTACTAGGCTGATACCAAATAGGAATAGGACAGATTCTTATGTAAACCTACACAAGGTGACCTTATCATCAATGATACAATCCACAACACATGTCTGAAAAACACCAACAATTGCAATTTGAAAGGTATATTAAGTCTGTTTCCTAAAGGCAGACAGACAGTCCATTACTTGAGGTACAGTTCCATTCAAAATGCAGCCGCCTCGGCAAAACTTACCATTAAAGAGGGCAGAATTTACCACACCTCCACCAACTGCCAGGGCCAGCCCCAATTTTCCAATGGACTCAAACAATTTCGCCATGGTAGGGAAGGATCAGTCCTTTAAAGTAAATTGAGACATCTCAGACATTATTTCAGTTTAGAAAATGCAGACCTTTTTCGTCAATAAAACATAGTAAAGGTAACTGTGACTCATTCTGTCCCTTCTTTAAGACGAGCACACACGATAACGTTGCAGACTCTCTGGCCTTGGCATGGCAGACACACCATGTGATGTAAAGCAAGCTTAGACAACCTCTCACCTACAAAACCGTCTCAGTGTCTGCACTGAGTATATAATCAGAGATCAGGACATTTTCCTTGGGCAGTCAATACACTAACAGAGCTCAGTTGATAACGTTACATTGGTTACGTGCTAGCTGATGTTAGCTAGCATGGAAGACAGCTCAGAACTTGACATTATTCAATCCGTCTTCCAACAACGTTCAATAACGTACCTACTTTTCTAACTCAGCGAGTTACGGATTTTTGTTACGTGACACACATGCCTCATGCCGAATGTTTTAAATATATTTTCAGTGACATTCTCAATTATTTGAGCACTTACCCAATGCTTTGCCGATTCACTGTGACCTCCACCGTACGTACTAGCGATAGACACACATGAAGTCTTGAGCCCACGGAGCATGCGCTAGAATCCTAATAACAATTCCTCCTATTGGTCTGACCACCTCTGTCTGCAATGCAAGTCTAGAATGTATTGTAGAATGTCATTGGTCCGTCAAAGCTATCCAAAACATGTCGGTATATGAAGTTCTTCTGAAGTGCATGCAGGTGGCTTTTCTTATCTAGAAATTGTCTGCTTTAGCGTTGTAGTCTATTATTTTAGACCAGCTACTGGTATCTCAGCCACAACTAACGCGGCAAACATTTATTTTCCAAAAATAATAAAAATACACGCAGTTAAAAAAATGAAGAGGATGTTTTCGGAAATAACATACATCACTATGCCTCGCACACTCATATATAGGCCCACACGTTTAAGTAGACACACGCACACACACTTCAAGAGCTGTAAACGAATCCATTCTGAATGTAAAGTACGGATGCAATGACACAAGTCTATGAAATTAAATGGGTTGTGGTGTTCAAATAGACACCATATAACGCTGCCCCTGTGTCCTCCTTTAACCCGTCCTCAAAAAGGTTCGAAAACGCCACCTAGCTGTAAACCATGGAAATACAATGTTCCAATCTTTATTGAAGTTTCACTTTCCTGGTTTGCGAAGATGTCGGCGTGAGTGCGAAGTACGAATGCTGTCTTTCTCTCTGCGTCTCAGAACCAGGTAAACACAGCACTTATCATCCAAGAGATGACTGACGCACAGAATTCATGCATGCATAGCATCTTGAATTGTCAGTATGCATCTGGCTAGGTAATTGTTGTATCGCCAGCCCATTGCTAGTCAGCTTTCTTTATGACAAGTTGATTCTCAGTTTCTGTTTGCAGAGAGAGCTGTATTTCGAACTAAATGTTTGATAATAGGGGCATTTCTTCTGACTCAAGTTTTGTATACTGTGATTGTTAGTCGTTTAAACACCGGATCGATTCGTTACTTGTAGCTTACACATCTCTGTTTAGGCATTACATTTGTGGGAAGTCGTTTTTAGTTAATTAGTAGGCTAGCTAGCAGTCCCGCGCGCACCAACAGGTTCGCGCCCACCTGCTGGATCCTAGTTTGTGATAAAGTAACAGATATCTGTGTGGAACATATTTGTTCTTTTGTGGATCATTCAACATCGTATCGTAGCTTGAATTAAGCTGTACACCAATGCAATAGACGGGCCAGGTGGTCCCAGAGTGGCAGCTTTGATTTTTTTTTCTCGTGTGTCCAATCCAAATCAGTGTGTTCATGTGGGTGGGAGGGAACAGGCTGAAAAGATTGGAAAAACCTTGGGATATTTGACACAAGAGCTGTGTGCGGACAATGAAGGGGGGAGACAAAATATGATCTTTTGGAAGGGTCTATGAATCCAGATGAGCCAGTTTCTGCATTTCAAGAACTGCAACACTAGTGAGGATTTTGACAGGATCGGCTTGTCCTAGCCTATTGGTAGTTTATTTCTTTATAGAACTACAAGGCTGGTATAACGTGGGTGACAGAAGAAAAGGGTTCACAGTTCCCCTGTATGTAATTGTATGGTATTGACAAAAAGCAGTATTGCAATAAGAAAATATGGGAAAATGTGGAAATATGGGTTATCTGACTCAGCATGGCCTTTGACAGACATACACAAACAGTCCATTAGAATTCAGCTTACTCCTTTGACCTTATCATTTACCTGACCTCAGTGAGCAGCTCTAGTTTGCAGGCATCCTAGACAACCTGTAGGCAGCAGTAGCAATCTTCCATTCAGAATTTCTTTGACATTATGTTTAGAACAGAGCAAGGCCTTGTTGATGAGTAGTCATGGCAACAACCAAGTCAATTTTTTCAAGTCTAACAAACCGGCTAGAACCAGCTGCTATCATTTGATCAGTTTGGAAATAGCTTGTGGTTTCAATGCAGCTTTTTATTTTAATTTTTTCTCTATAAGTTTAGGACAGGATACTACTGTACCTATGTTTTGGTGAGGGTGTAATATTGGACAAATATGAGTAAATATTACACCATTACTATTAGGTCAGATATCTTTAGTTTGTCTGCATCTGGAGATGCTTGATTTTTTGTCCTTTGCAACAGTTAATGTTAATGGTGTGGTATGAATAGTAAATGCTAATTTACTAGTTTGATCTGCTGTTATTATTCTCTTCAGAGTACATCCACCAGATGGCAGACTCAGACCCGTCACTACATGTTGTGGGCCTGCCCACTGATGTTGAGCATGACCGCCTCATCGACAAACTCCTGATACATTTCCTCCGCCCTAGCAATGGGGGAGGTGAGGTTGTGTCCGTCACTGTCAGCAAAGGCAGGCCGCGATCTGCCCTCGTCACCTTTGAAGAAAGAAAAGGTCAGTGTGTGTGCGTGTGCGTGTGCGTCTGTGTGTGTGTGTGTCTGTCTGTCTGTCTGTGTGTGTGTGTGTGTGTGTGTGTGTGTGTGTGTGTGTGTGTGTGTGTGTGTGTGTGTGTGTGTGTGTGTGTGTGTGTGTGTGTGAGATGAGAGAGAGAGAGAGTGATGCTTATGCATGTTAAGTGAGTGCATTTTATTTACTTTACATGTGTGTCACTGCGCTAGCCTCATGGGAGTGCTTGTGGGGATGGGTGGTTGGTACCCAGGAATGCTGACTGGAAGCAAGACCATAGTGAATGGTGAAAGAGCCTCCTAGGCGGTCCAGGCATTGTGTACGTGATGACAACTGATGGATATGGCTTGATGCTTACCCAAGTAACACAAATACTACCAGTGCTATTTCTGGACAGGTTTTGGGCAATGCCCCGCCAGTCTATTTTTCATGTCCCGCCTGGCACTCCAGTGGGCCTGCTTGTTTTGAACTTTGTTTTTTGTCTTGTTGTTGTTTTTGGTAGTTTGCTTATGGGGAGATGTGGTCTTGCTTATTTACAAGCTGCCTCAATTGATTTAGAGTGAGTGGGTGGGAGCTGCTGTAGAGATGGGCAGAGTGTGTGTGTGTGTGTGTGTGTGTGTGTGTGTGTGTGTGTGTGTGTGTGTGTGTGTGTGTGTGTGTGTGTGTGTGTGTGTGTGTGTGTGTGTGTGTGTGTGTGTGTGTGTGTGTGTGTAACTTACAGTAGGGTGGTAAGAGTTTGACATTTGACAGATTATTTAATGTTGTTTTGCCCTGTGCTTTTGTAATATAATTGCTGTTTATGTTTTTGGATTGTTTTGTGAATATCATGCAAGTTGTGGGATGTTTTTGAAAGTGTGACAAACTGGCATTTTCACTCTGTATTTGCGTCTGTAACTAGCGTATATGTGTGTATCTGTATGTGTGTCTGTGGGTTTTCGTTGTTAATGTATTTGTGAATAGTACGTGTTTGTGTGTGTGTGTGCGTGTCTGTGTGTGTGCATGAATGAACTTGTCAGTAGTAAATGCTTTTGCATGTGTTTGTGTGTGTGTACATGATACTGGCCATTTGATTTATGTTTATGTGAGTAGTGAATAAGTGGGTAGTGTTTGTGTGTGTGTGTGTGTGACTTAAGTTATTCAGACAGTGAAGGGCTGACTCAGACAGAGTCTCTAATGTGATTGATCTCTCCTCTCTTATGGTATGCAGTGGCACAGAACGTGCTCAGCCACCACCCCCACATTCTGGAGTTTGATGGCCAGAGACATGAACTGTCTGTCAGTTTAGCCAACCCGCAACCCATCAACCCAGATAAGGTGAGCTGCTTTGTAGTTGTTTTCATTTTGAGATACTGTACTTCCCATATGCCGTTGTCATCAAATAATCTCTTCTTGGCTGCCTCCTTCAACATCTCTTCATTTCCTCCAGGTTATCCTGGCAATGTCAGTCACTGTAGATTGCCATCAGCTACCACTGGGTAAGAAAGCAGTGACCAGCCTGCAGCGTCGATTCCCGGATTTGCACATCAGCTTCCCCTCCCCAGAGGAGCACTGTTACACATTAAGTGGACTGTACTCTCAGATGCAGCCTGCTGTGGCCCATCTCCTTCAGTTACATGAGAGCAGTAGGGATGGGAATCTAAGGCCAAAGGAGGAGAATGGATTCGTGTCTGCAGCATCACAGTCGGAGCAGATGTGGCCTGAGGAAAATGGACCTACCAGTTTACTCCCCCTGGGAACTCTGGGTTTATCTTCAGGACAGGAAGTGGAAAACTTGGGTGCAGAAGGAGGTGCCTTGGGTTTGACCTCGTCTGGAAATCACCTGTTGAGTATGGAGGAAGACTTGAAAAGTGATGCTGAGGTGGAGGATCTCTCTCTGATTATGGACTCTGATTTATTCCAGTACCTGCAAAGGTGTGAGGAGTATCAGTTAATCTTAAGGGATCACAATGTGGAGGTGGTGGATGCAACCGTCGAAGGGCTCACCACTCTTTTCCTTCAGGCCAGGTCAAAGGTCACAGCAGGGTCAGAGAGGGCAGAGTCTGAGGTCACAAGACGCACACTGAAGCATCTGGCGCGAGCGCAGAAAGAGTTAAGGCAGCTCCAACAGCAGCAGGAGGCTTCCTTGCGCAGGGCTCAGTTGGGTAAGAGCACCCTCTATCCACGAGGAGGACTACGTGCAGCCCTAGAGAACATCCAGGCCTTACTGCCCAAACTCCTGTTAAGCCAAGACCATGAAAATGTGTACATTGTTGGAGAGAGCAAGGATGTGTCCCAGGCCAAACAGCTTCTTCTGTTGGGGTATCGCCATGGACAGGAGGACGTTGCCACTTCTGCTCAGTCACCCTCACATACTCCATTACACACTCCTTCACCAGCCTCCAGCCCCTCTGACGCAGGGGAAAGGGTGGACCCCAAACCTGCAGTGGAGGATTCAAGGCTAGGCAAAATGCTTCGTACCTCTGGTGGGGATCGCAAGATGGAGTACAAGCTGGCAGCTCGGTTTAAGAGCTCTGGAGTAAGTGGGCTGGGGTCTAAGCCTGGAGACTTGAGTGACCTGAAGGACCAAAGAGACTTGGATGTGCAAAGGCTATTTGCTAAAAATGGAACAATATCAGCCTCAGGCAACTCATCAGTTAGAGGGGCTGGGATAGATTTTGGAGCACCCCTTATTTCGCCACCTGAACGCACTGGAGAGGATATTCTGTTCAGAAGCACAGATCCACAGCCCCCTGCAGCCATGTCCTCATCTACGTCCATGTCCAGCACTCTATTTTCTGCCCTACCACTCCAAGCCCCTTTAGATGTGAAGACTCGAACCCCATGTGGTCCTCCGTCTGGGTCCGGAAGCAGTCTAAAGAGGGCAAGCAGTTTCTCTGGCAGGATCCGACCAAAACAGGAGGAGGAGAAGCGGGAGCCTGGCCCAGCGACTGGCTCTGCTCCTTGCAGTAGACCCAGGTCCAACAGTATCACTAGTGGAGTTCACTCCGCCGAGGTCATAGTGTCACAGCTGATGTGGGCCCACATGAAGGAGGCATACCGCACACGCCTGGATGATATGATGTCTGACTTACAAATGTCAGAGAGACCATCAGGAACAGACAGTGGTATCAAGGTGGTTCTGAAGGGAGCAGAGTCGAGTGTTGTGATCGCCTGCCAGCGTGAGCTTCAGAAATTTGTTTCCATGGTGACATCAGACTTTACCGTTATAGCGTTGCCTCTGTCCGATCTGGGTGTTGTTGAGGGGGATGAGGTGTTTGATGCTTGCTGCATGGATGTACAGGCCCGATACAGGAAGGTTAGCCAGCGAATGGTAGGAGGGAGTCTCTACCTTATTGGCCCTAAACTGCTGTGTTCACAGGTGGATGCGATACTGCGAGAGGTGTTTTCTGGAGGGGCAGGGCAAAAGGACTCTTTTGACTCCCAACCTGTCCCGAAACAACCTCAAGTCTCTTCAAAAGGTGGCTTGGATCTTGACCACACCCAGGGAAACTATGTGTCCAGCAGCAGCGACACAGAAAGAAATACAAATCGTAAGAAAGAGCTCCAGAAAGGAGAGAAACTCCCTACCCAACCTGCAGAAAGCACCCGCAGAAGGAAAAGCAACCCATTAGAGCACACAACTGGAGGGCTTAGCCAGCCAGTTGCAAAGAAAGAACCTGTCTTCAAGGAGCAGGCTGAAAGGGGTGGTACCACCTCAGGCAGGAAAAGCAAGACATACACATCTCCTAGCCCATCAGCTGATACAAAGCAAGGAGCAGTGGCACGGTGGCCTGATGAGAGGCCATCCTCGTTACCTGTCACATTGTCCAAAAGACAGGAGGTTGTGAAACAGACCAACCTTCTTCCCAGTCCCCCTCTGATTGCATGCATTTGTGGGGAGAGTTGTTCACAGTTGGCACACACGGCATGTGGGTTGAATGTGTGTCCTCGGTGCTTGTCTCTCCATGGCCTCTGCAAGTTATGTTTTAATAAAGGGACAGAGCGGGGATCTCCTGATCAAAATCAAGACCAGAACAAAGACCAGCCCCAAGCTTTGGTTGGCCGAGTACAAGCACAGTGTATACCAGGTATCCATGGTACCATGAGCTGTGCGGAGCTTCCTTTCAGCCTGTCCGGCAATGCCAAAGACACCACCGCCAAGATCACCTACTACATTCCTGATGGTATTCAAGATGTAAGAATGTCACTGGCAATTTATACATATTAGGCTGCATTCAGACCAACAGAAACAGTTACATGTATTTGCTCTTTCTCACAACTTTGATATGATATATTTATTGATTCAGTGAGCATAGAAATCTTGTATCTTGGCATAATGTTTAATGTTATCATATCATATTTTCCAACCCCCTTGAAATTATTTACCAGAGTGGAAATGAATCTCCAAGAGATCTCCAAGCTATCTCATCTATATCATCTATATCATGAAACAGTTTATTCGGTAATCATTACCTTTACTCCTGTTTTATTTCAGGAGGGGCATCCCTCTCCAGGATCACCATTCGAGGGGGGTGTTTTTGAGGCCTATATGCCCCTCAGTGCAAAAGGTAGAGGCTTTCTGCCACGTCTTGAGAGGGCTTTTCGGCTGGGTCTCACCTTCACCATCTCCATGGGCAACACCACTGGTGACAGGTTGGCCAAGGTTGTGTGGCACAAAATTCCCCACAAGACAAAAATGGAAGGTGGTAAGAGTGGGTAAGTGGTGAAAGGAATAGAATTAGTCAACCAATAATACCACTTCAGTATTTTTCACATTGACTCACTTATTCATACACAATGTGTTTGTTTGTTTGTTTAGAAATGGCTATCCAGACTCCAGTTACCTGAGTCGTCTGTCAGAAGCTCTGAAGGCTCATGGAATTGAGGATGTGCCAGGACAGCAGTGAATCAGGACAAAACCAAACCATGACCAAGCAGAATTGCACTGGAATTCTTTCTAAAATAGAGGAAACGCTTGAGTGTGGAAAGATTTTTTTTTAAATCCTTTTAGTTGTATCTTCTGTATTAGCCACTTCAGTAGATTGCTTTAATTCTGTACCAGAAATTGTATAATTGAAAATAGAAAATATTTTTTATGTATTTTTAATGTTCAAGTGTTTTATACCAATTTGTACAGTAAAAACAATCATCCTTCATATAATGTCATGATATTGTGTTCAGTTAAGACGATCTGTTTTCTTAAAATGATGAGCTTTGTATGACTAATGAATCAACAATGCATCTTGAGGAGAAACTTCTGTGTCCGTCCACCTTGCCTGATACAGACTACAAAATCTCTGGATGATTGTCTCTGAATTGTTATTCATTACTCACTGAAATGCCCCCAAAAAGCCAATTAGGAGAAGTAGCTGGGCTCAACTTGGCTAGGGACCATCCTATCCATCCATTTAATAAATGAGAGAATGGATTTCGCAGTCCTCTGCATGTTTAATAAGTCAACAAAACACCTGATCCATCAGTAGTGCTGTCTGTGGTTCCTCTGTTCAATTGTATTCCACCCCAAAGTTCAGTGTGAGATACAATGTATTCAACTTGTAGTCTTATGCTTTCATAAGAATTGCACAAGGACCCATTTTGCCACATGGAAAATTCTTCAAGCTGTAAGTAAAGCCCCTTTTATACTTTCTGTAGTTATAAAACTGGGTAATACATTTCTAGTTGTAAAAGTAGAAAAATGAGATGGGTCTTCCTGGTTCTCCTTATCTCATAGTACCTCATGACCATTTTACTTAGACATGAAACTCAGCAGAAATTGAAAGTGAAAGTAGATTGTGGCACATAGAAGCCCCACCGCTGCGCTCTGTTATCTTTGGTCAAACACAGGAACATGGCAGAATTCAGCAGCGTGCTATCTCAGGACCACATCGCTTGTCCGTTCTGTCTGGAATCACTTGATGATCCTGTGACCATTCCCTGTGGACATACTTACTGTTCCGCCTGTATTAAGCGCTGGTGGGATGAGTATGATCACAGTGGCAACTACCCTTGTGGTCAGTGCAGGGAGACCTTCAATCCAAGACCTGCTCTAAAAAAAAACACCATGTTTGCTGATGTGGTGGAGAAACTGAAGGAGACGGGACTCCAGCCTGCGCCTCCAGAGCATGCATACTCTGGACCTGAAGACGTGGACTGCGACAGTTGCACAGGCAGGAAACTAAAAGCGGTCTGGTCGTGTCTGATGTGTCTAGCCTCTTATTGTGAACTCCATTTCAACCTTCACAACGAGCTAAATGCCGGAACCAAGCACAAGGTCATAAATGCCACCACCAAACTGCGGGAGAGCATTTGCACAGCTCATGAAAAGCTATTGGAGGTTTACTGTAACACTGACCACCAGTTTATCTGCTGTCTCTGCGCCATGGACACACACAAGGGTCATGATACCATCTCTGTTGTGGAGAGTGCCGAAAAGCAGGTAACTGAACTGGTATTAATTACATGTACATAAGAAATCCAAATATAATGGGTGATTTCTATACATTACATACATATTACATACAGTAATAAGTGGTGTTTTTTAATAAAGGTAATCTCCTCTATGCTACCTATCAATATTATCACTGATTTATCTTGAGCGCTGTAAAATCCAATATGAACACACTGAAAGCTATTGCCACCTAACTTGTCATATAACATGTCAAAATGTGGTTTACAGTGTATAATAAAGATACCGCTGAAATGCCTCCCCTAGCAGTTTATTACCTCTGAGTTTTCTGTCCAGCTCCTCAGTGCATGACGGCAAGCCCTGTCTGATCAATGTGTTCACAGAGGCTGCTGGGAGTGGCCCAGACAAGGTACCAGGAGGGAATCCAGAGGAAAAAGACGGAAGCACAGGGCCTGGAGAAGGCCATAGACTCCCTCAAGGTATCAGTCAAGAGCTTTTAGGATGACATGCCCCACCCCGTCCTACAAAGCTCCAGTTGTGTGTGTGTGTGTGTGTGTGTGTGTGTGTGTGTGTGTGTGTGTGTGTGTGTGTGTGTGTATGGAAGCCATGGCTGGGCAGTTCAAATGGGTTCATGTTCCCATTTTGCCTCATCAGAAGTCGGCCCAGACGTCTGTGGAGGATAGCGAGCGAGTGTTTAAGGAGCTGATTCACTCCGCCCAGTGGAGCTGCTCTGAGCTGACGAAGCTGATCAGAGCTCAGGAGGAGGCTGAGCTGAGGCGGGCTAGAGGCCTCCTGGAGAAACTGAAGAAGGAGATCAGTGAGATGCAGGAAAAGGCTACTGAGATGAGCGAGATTTCAGACACGGATGACCACGTCCGTTTTATTCAGGTGCCAATGTTAAGATGTCCCTAACATCATAAAATAATTATAATTATTCATATAAAAATGATATCCTTTAATATACTATATAAACGGATTTGATCTAAAATTTTAAATATTTGAATAATTTGCAGTCAAAAGCACATCAGTATTTGCACAATAAAAGAAACTATCTGCAAACCAGACTCTGATAATGGTCAGTTACCCTATGCTCTTTAGAGTTTTCAGCCTCTGTGTAGCCCTGCTGTATCTGAGGACCCATCCAGTATTATCACTGATACATGCTGGTCTTTTGGAAACTTGAAAAACTCTGTCTCAGACCTGCAAAAGCAACTACAGGAGTTCTGTAAGCAGGAGATAGAAAAGGTATCTAAAGGAGGTAGGAAAGATAGTTCTCATTAATTATTATGTGGCTCTTGTTGCTTATTATTTAGAAATTATAGCAGAAGCTGCATTGACTGTATTGACTATATGAAATCTAGCTTTGAGTTATGGCCTACATTCTTAAAAACTTGTTTTACATGAATATCCTAAACTATATGGTATTTGGGTCAATGTGTCTCCACAGGGACTGAAACTGACACTATCCAGCCTCTGGTGAATAAGGAGGTTTCATCATCAGGTAAATAAATGCTCCCTGGTTAACCATCATTGCCACTGTATCCTACTAGTATTTAAAGAACTACACAGATCAGGGATTAACGACTTGATGGAATTAACAATTGTTCATGTCAACAATCCATGTATCCATGCCTTAAACAGGTCCAGAAAGGGGACGGTGGGGCAAAAGCAAGATGCCATTGAGGGAAGATGATGATGGTGAAGCAGAGAGAGAGGGGCAGCAAGATGAGCCGCCGTGGAGGCGCCAAAAGTCAGAGGAGCGGGCGCCAGTGCACCAGACGCCATCAGAGCCATGGAAGAGGCGAGCGTCCTCGGAGGAGGCAGGGAGGCGAGGCACAGGACGGGCGCTGCCAGAGTGGCGGAGGAAGGTGCCCGAGAGGGAGGCAAGAGAGGCGAAAACAGGTGATGTGGGACGGAGGACTTCAAGAGCGCAAGATGGTCCAGGCTGGTAGCAGCAGCCTCATAAGAGAGAGTGGCCAGAGGAGGGGTTATCATGGAGACAGTTAATATCCTACAAATCAAAACAATAAATTGGGTAGTATGAGTTATTTCACTTTAAAATGACTCTTAACATTAAATGCACGGTATATTTGTGATGATAATGCATCACAGTAAAATATTGGTTGGATGCCAAAAGGTTAGTGAGGCCCCCAGAATATTTGTATTGGTTGTTGCCCAGAAGGTGCACTCCCGTGGATCTAACTGATTTTACTTGGAGTTCCTCCAGTCCCCTGTAGGGGGCCCTGACGTATTCTCCAGCCCGTGGGATCCACCCTTCCGAGGGATCC
This sequence comes from Clupea harengus, assembly GCF_900700415.2. Taxonomy (NCBI): domain Eukaryota; kingdom Metazoa; phylum Chordata; class Actinopteri; order Clupeiformes; family Clupeidae; genus Clupea; species Clupea harengus. Next base: position 9,897,657 of record NC_045152.1, on the reverse strand, counting down.
ATCTCCGAGCATAATCCGACTGCTTCCTGAACCTCTTTCTTTACCGCTGCTCTGGCAGCAATCCTGTTTTATGCCACTGAAGTTGGCAGTGCTGCCACTCGGCTGTCACCAAGCAATGAAAATGTTTGAATGAGTAGTCCTACATGCATGCTGCCTGCCAGCCTCTGCTGTCTTAAGCAACCAGGGAGGAAGTCACTCACGGTAATAGAACTCGAGTGGCCCTCAGTGGGCTGGGAGCGTGATACCAACGCTACCAAGTGTAACGTGGCAAAAAAAAAACCAGGAAAAGCTAGATGGATTACAGCCGCATGTGACATTTAGAGCATGCTTTTATCCAGCACTATACCCTTAACAGTTTAATTAGATGCGTCTGTTTCACTTCAGCTTTGTCCCTGATATGTCACCAGACCCAACGACCAATGGCCTTATTTAGCCTCTCATGCCGCCTGTATTCTGTAGCCTGCTGTATTTGATGAAGACAGTTTGGTCGCTGTTATTTGTGTTTACATTAGGCTTAGTGCAATAGTGTTATAGAGTGTTTCACCTTCCCCAACAGTATGGCACTGTGTACTCTCAAGTAGCGTTGCATGGAATTCTTATCTGGTTGCTGTGGACTCATCGTAAAAATAAAGAATACTGAAAACATCAGTGCCTCTTTGATTTATGATAACACCCACCGTCACCTACAGTCACTATTTATTGGGTTTATTTATATTTTCACTAAACAGACACGAACGTAACAGTAACATAGAGGGAATGCAATCACAAACCTGTAGTAACATACACAGAACATTTTAATGGTTTACCTCTACGGATGTTTGCTAGAAAGAAGCACATTTCTACACCACCTGATCTGCATTGTGGCTTCAGGCATTGTTTCCTACCCAACTAGTCAAACCAGAGCTGAAGTAGTTGACCACTCCCTCTACTTCCCTCTCTTTACCTCTACGACAGTCCCATCTGGTAAACAGACACAACCAGGAAGTCTTGGTTGTGATCCACATGTGTTGGACATGCAGCCACAAAACATCTAATTTCAACAGCATTTCATCTGACTAAATCAGCAAAATGATGGACGGAGTTTTAGAAGACCAGGATCCGTTCAGCTGTTCGATCTGCCTGGATCCCCTGGAGGACCCGGTGACCATTCCCTGCGGTCACAGTTACTGTATGGACTGCATCAAGGACTGCTGGGATCTAGATGACCACAAAGGAGTCTACAGCTGCCCCCAGTGCAGGCAGACTTTCGACCCCAGGCCAGCTCTCAACAAGAACACCATGTTTGCCGATCTGGTGGAGAGGCTGAAGAGAATGAGCCTCCAAGCTGCTCCTCTGGGCCACTGCTACGCTGGGCCTGGGGATGTGGAGTGTGACGTCTGCACCGGCAGTAAGCAGAAGGCCATCAGAACGTGTGTCGTGTGCATCGCCTCCTACTGTGAGAAGCACTTCAGGCTTCACAACAACCTCCACCCGGGCCAGACACACAAGGTGATCGACACCGCCGTTCACCAGGTGAAGTTCTGCTCTCGTCACGGTAAGAGGCTGGAAGCGTACTGTCGGTCCGACCAGAACTTTATCTGCCATCTCTGCGCAATGAATGGACACAGAGGACATGATGTGGTGTCCGCAGGCGAGTCCTCGGGACAAGCCCACGGTCACAGAAGGGACTGTCACTCGACTAATAATCACGGGAGCAGCGGACACAAGAGTGGACACAGAAGCAGGCACAGAAGCACCCATGTCCATATCCATAGGCAAGCTGGGAACGCTGGGCATGAGAAAGGTGGGCACAAGAGGAGGAAGCGTGGCAGCAGGCACGGAAAAAGTGAACATAAGTCGGATGGGCATGGGAGCTGGCACCAGAAGAGTCATCATGAGAAGGGTGGGCAGACTGGGCACTAGGAAGTGCCCAATTTTTGGCACAGGGCTCCATGTCAAGTTGCATGGAGAGCGTAGTGAACCCACTATCAGGCTGTCAGATATCCGATAAACACAATGTGGGTAAGGGTAACAGGCTCACCATCTGTTCGACCAACCTCTACATGCACAGACAAAGCAAATGGCCTCTGAGGCGTAGATGTAAGACGGCTCCATGTTGCACCTTTCAGGATGAAAAAGGCTTATATCATGGTCTATCATAACTGATGCTGTGCCGCGTTCAAAAAAAATGATTTGATTAAATTGTCCTCACAAGATTGCAAGTTTTAAGTGAAAAGCATGTTGATTAATACACTGATAATTTCTTTTTTGTGAATGTAATTTTTCAGTGCGCATGAATTCCCCGCTCTTTCTACATGTCAAATCAACATGTATCTTTGTATTTGCATATTCATGTGCTCAGATGAATGTAGTTAACCTTTTAGTTAGTGCCATAACACAGTTTAATTATCTAAAGGGGAGCCCTTTAGATAGCACCAAGGAAGACAATTCATCATTTCTCTGTACATCGGTGTGAAGTTTTATATAATTATAAGCGTGCATACTCACTTCTCTCCACAAGGATATTATATAATTATAAGAGTGCATACTGACTTCTCTCCACAAGGATATTATGGATTCCACTCCATATTAAATTAAATGTCAGTGCAAGTCACAGAACTCCATTGTCAGGTGTCTGTTTATTCACTATAGTCATACGTTACTATTTAATTAGAATAAAATGTGTGCTTTAAGTACTGCAAAATTTTCGAGTCGTACAGAAGTGTTTTACTTGTGGCACTAAAAACATTTCTGACGTTAGAGTCTCATTTCATTTTGTGAAAAAAAATCTAACATTGATCATTTTGACATAGCAGTAAATTACATTATCTTATTTTGTCTGTAAGATGTCTGTCTTTTCAGATTAATGTGCGTTTCTGTCATACCAATCAAGCAACATCATGTCTTTAAGCTTTACAGTGTCTCTTTTGTATGCGTGTAAATAAGCCCTTACTGTGTGCACGTGTGTGTGTAGATTCACATTCAGACGAGTAAAAACTGTTCACATAAACCCTTTTTTTTTTGTTATGCTCATTTATTAGTCCTGGAAAACATGTAAGGCATATGGTAACATCACACACAGAAGCGTTACGAGCTCTACGGCCAGACGGACCAGGGCTGGTCCAACCCAGAATCAAGCACACGAAGCAGCAGCACTTCAGAGGGTTCCAAAAAACCAAACAGAGAGACCACAAATTGAGGGAAGAGAGAGAGAGAAAACAAACAAAGAAACAAACAAACAAACAAACAGAGTAAAACAAACCTGTTGTATCTCTGACGTGTGTGGGTGAAGCCTTTCCTCGGACAGACGCAGTGTGATGAATGAGACTGACCCTGACTTCGTGTTTGTGCAGCATTTCCCCAGAGAGTCCAGTGGTTGACCTAACTGTCAGTCACAAGATACGGGTTGACCCGGATGCTGTGATTGGCACTGTGATTGAGACCAGATTTAAAGCGGTGATAATGGTCCGAATGGGTCAGCTAAGCACTATTCAGGCAGCACACACAATGAGCAACGAGCACATACACATTCTTAACAGGACTTCCAATACTTTACTGAAAGCTGAGCCAATGTAACATCTTAACAACCAGACAAAAGCTACTGCAGGATTTGTGTAGGAATAATGTGTTTGGAGAGAAGGTGCCAACAGTGAAGCAAAAATACTGATACTATACTATGAGTGAAAATGTGTCTGCTATCCACATGCTTGTAGTGGCTAACCACAAGTATGGCTGTCTTTAAAGACCTCATACTGAAAACAACATGTCTTTTTACACTTATGCATGCCACAGACACTTAGCTCATCTCTCATCATATCTTTGAGCAGATCATCTACAGTGCAGCATCAAATCCTAGAATCTCACTTAAGCATTTCTGTTCTTGAATATTTCAAGTACAGCTATTTTTAATTGACTGTGTTATTCAGTCAGTGAGACCGCTATTTTTCATTCTAATTTCTGCTCAATTAACACTATGAACCGAGATCAGACATTTAAATCCTTAAAAGCCAGGAGAAATGGGATCATTAAAAATGTCTGATTCAGGGATCGTTTAAAAGGTCTAGTGGCGGACTGCATCTGGAGCCCAGGCAGTGTATCTGAACGAGAGAGAGAGAGAGAAAGCGGAACACCATTAGTCTTCCTGCTCTGGGGAAGCCATCATCCTGAGGAAGTGGTCTGGCTCAGAGCTGCGTCTCGGCCTGGCTCTCTGGCTCCCTGTTGCACTCAGCCCCGCCCACTAGAGACACGCACACCTGCCACTGAGACCAGAATGCAGCCATGCTGGCTCAGAGCTACATGAAGAAAAATCCAGAGTCAGATTTCAGTGTTGAATTCAATGCGCCAAGCACACATGCCAATAAATGTATGTCATTCCAGTCCAGATGTTGATACTGGGATATGTTTGATTTGAGGGCGGATGGGGGCAATTAGCAATTAAATACATCTGAGCAAAACAAAGGAAAAACTCAATGCTTTGATCTGAAGTCATTGTAGACAGGAGATCAGTTCTAGAAACAGGAACTTTTAGACCTTGGTGTCTGCGGTTTGTTCCATGTTCAGACAGTTCTGGAAGTCTGTTGTTATGACCACTGTCATGGAAAGCGCTCCGTGAGAGCGGTTCCAGGACCTGAATGTCTAGGTCGATCCGTCTCTGGGCAGCTGCTCCCCAGCTGGATCCAGAGCAGAGATGATCTGATTTCCATGCTTTCGAGCAGCAACATATTTTACAACTTGGCTTTCTAATCTGTGTGTGTGTGTTGTGTTTTTTTTTTTCTTTAAGTGGGAGTCTAAATGCTGCGAGTTTTGAGAATGTATGTGTAGCCTATCAAATGGCCTCAAACATTACAAAATATGCTGCGATTACAACATTACAAAATAGGCCAAACTCTCTATAGCCACTTGTGGTGTGTTGACACAATCAGACATACTGTATCAAGCTCTGCCTGAGTGGACACATTACAGATTAGAAAGGGGCGGGGGGGCGGGGGTATGGGTAGTGGTTTCTGTGGTCAACATTTCAGCGTTTATTAGGTATGCAGGCACAGCCATCATCTGCAGTCGCCAGCACAAACACTCTGAATTGTTGGGATGGAATTTCTGTGACAGCATCAGATGATATTCGGTAGCAAGAACTCGGTCAGCACCTACGAGCATCGTGACTGGGAAGCCACGGAGATTCATCCACACACGCCAGGAACAATTTTGACTCTGTTTGCTTAGTTTTTTTTTTTTGGAGCAAGGTCATAGGAAATGTATCCAGAAAACATCTTATTCTTTATCTTTTTTTTTTTGTTTGTTAACAGAAAGCACAGAAGCAGGTTTGCTTGGCATGGTTAAAGAAGGTTCAAACACAGTTTGGCACATTCGGTCAGGACCCAAACAATGACAACAAGATTTTCATTTTTTTTCTCTTTTTTTTTCTCTCTAAGAGGCTGACCCTTGAGCTCAAACACTCGTCAAACATCAAAACAAATAGATAAGAAAAAAAAACAGGAAACAGATGGACAAAAACATAAACAGACTGAAAGTATGATTTCCTTCACAAGAGTGTTTTGTTAGGTCAGGTGACGCCCCGAAACTCAAAGGCGTCGTCCACAGGATCAGGAACACAAGAAGAGCTCAACCAGAAGAACAGAGCTAGTGAGAACCAGCACCCAGACCAGAGCAGAACCGGGTCCCGATCTGGTTCTAACGACAGAACACTATCACTCTCAATTACCAGGACGGCAGAACCAGGCCTCTACCAGTGCACCACTGCATCTTAAACATACAGCTGAAAGCTATCAGAATGAAAGAGGCAGTGTGTGTGTATGTGTATGTGTGTGTGTGTGTGTGTGAGTGTCCAGACAGGGTCCGACTTTGTAACAGATCTGGCACTGATCTGGTGTGGATTGGTGTTAGGTCAGAACCAGGTCTATTTCCCAGTCATCTGTAGCTGGCTGTGTCTCGTGTGCTCTGAATGATTCTGCTCTGTGGATTAACACTGGTCAGCTGCTCCGGGCGCTAGCAGAATGTGTGGCAGAAGTTTCTTTATGACCATATCTGATAGTGGTGCCTTGTGTGGTTCACCAAACACGGCTATTGCATTACAAATGTGAATGTCTGTCTGTCTCTCTATAAATGTGTGCATGTGTGACTGCGCTTGTGTGTGAATTTGATTCTGTGAATGTGTGTGTGTGGCACCTGACGCAATGTGTGTGTGTGTGTAGTTGTGTCTGCAATAGAGGGTAACAAGCAAATCCCTGGGTGGACGACCCACTGGGAAAGGAGAGGAACTGCCATCGCTGTAAGTGCATTAAGATCAACAAGCAGAGTGCAAATAATACAAAACCAATACAGGTCACTTATCACAGAAAGAGAGTGAGACAACGAAGGGGCAGGAAAGGCTGCGGGAGTGTGTGTTTGTGTGTGTGTGTGTGTGTGTGTGTGTGTGTGTGTGTGTGTGTGTGAGTGTGAGTGTGAGGGAGGGAGAGCCAGAGAAGCATGGGTAATCGCGTGAGGGAGGTAGAGAGAGGGGCAGGGAGATTAGAGGGGAAAAGTTTTTTTTTTTTTTCTTCTAAACCTGACAAATGACCTGAGGACATACACATACCTTCACACATGACAACACACACATATGCGCCCACACACATGAGTCTCACATGTACACACACACACACACACACACACATCATACAGACCAGGGAGGTCTATCAACCAAACATATTAGCTTTAAAAAAAAATCAAAAACACAAAAAAAAAACACTAATTGCAACTCAATGGAGGCTAGATAGACCAGACTCACAGACAAATGGGTAAAAGAGGGAAGCGCTTCACAGAGCAAGTAAGAAAGAGAGAGTAAGACTACTGCAGTGTGCTTTTCTTGCCAGTAAGGATGTCACTGCCCAAAGCTGATGCATAATTAAGATAGATTATGAACAGCGATATATGTGTGATTATACAAGAACTGGGAATGTGGGGGCAAAGGTGAATCACCCATTCTATACAGGGGATGTGGCACAGAGAGAGAAAGAGAGAAGGATGCAGCCTCACAGTCATCTCTGACTAGTCAGAAGCCTGTTGCTATGCCGACCAGAGAACAAGGCATGCGGCAGAGGACAGTGACAGTGAGAGAGAGTTGCGCTCATTTTCTCTTTCCAATCAGAATAACTCGGGTCAGAGCCGACGCCAGGTTCCTAGTCAAAGTGAGAGTGGGGCCAGAATTCCTCCCTTGTCCTGGGGAAGGGGTCCAGAGCATTCTATTCCCTGTCACAACTCGGAATGTTCCAGACACACAATGCCACACTTCTGACGTGTGTTTGTGTGAGGGAGTGAAAGAAAAGACACACACACACACACACACACACACACACACACACACACACACACACACACACACACACACACACACACACACACACACACACACACACACACACACACATAAGGAGAGAGAGAGAGAGAATGGAAGAAGGACAGGGATAGAATTCATCCTTAATTGGCACTGCTTGCCAACAGTCGGCTCATTAAAATGTGTTTCCTCTTGTTAAATTTAACAGGACAGTGATCAGATTTAAGGTCAGGCAATTCCAGGGCACTGCAGAACACAGAACCATGGGTAATGTAGTTGCCTCGAGAAACTACAAGGCCACCACACCTTCAGATACACACGTCACTATGAGATCATGACAGCAGATTTCATTTAGTACACAGGTAGGTGGTTATGCGATTAAATCCATGTCTGTGAGTCTGGACCAAAGGGCATTGCAGGTTGGTGGTGGGAAGAGGTATTAAGACAGAAATCAGCGCTGAATCTTCCAGCTGAGGAGGATGGGGGCGGAGAGAAGAGCACCAGGGAGACAGGGGCATAGAGAGAGAGAGAGAGAGAGAGAGAGAGAGCGGGAGAGAGAGAGAAGAGACCAGACAGTCCAGGAGGCAAAGGGATCACAGTTGTCATGGCAACAGCCATCAACCCCAGGCCAGGCCATTACCCAGAGTCCTTAGCAGGTCGTGTGAGTGGTGTGCACGTCTCAGGGGTTGCACATGAAATAGGAACATATCTGCACTTCTTGTCTCCACATGCCCTTTGAAGAAGCTCTATCAGACAGAGTGGACTAGGTAGTGAATACGCTTTCATTTAGAACACAGCCCTGAAGTGACAGTATACTGGAGCTTATACAACTGTAGTGTAGATAGAAAACCAATATCAAATACCACAGTGTTGGAATTTAGGATAGAATACTTAGTGGTGCAATACATTCTTGGGGAATAGGGCAGTGGCACTACACACAGTTGTGATGTAGCAATGTCACAGTTAGATATATACTGTATGTATTATTGCCCTACGATTGGATCAGAGGCAGAAAATACGACAGTACAATACCAATATAACACTTTAAAATAGGTGCAGGGATATATGTTCTGTGACAATGAACCACAGTAGATCTGCTGGGTGAAAATATGCATGCATGTTTGTGAGTGTTTTGGTGTGTTTGTATGTGTGTGTGTGTTTGTGTGTGTATGTGTGTGTGTGTGTGTGTGTGTGTGTGTGTTTGTGTGTGTGTGTGTGTGTGTGTGTGTGTGTGTGTGTGTGTGTGTGTGTGTGTGTGTGTGTGTGTGTGTATGAGGGCTGTGAGTAGATGTGTGAGTAGCCCTTAGTAGGTGCACTGTGAACTGAGGGTTCGGGTGAGGTGCAGCGCAGCTCCAGAGATACTGTCACGGAGGCCTGGAGGAGAGGCTGGGTGCTAGACTGTGCACTGTTAAAAACACACTCCCTTGTCTAACAAACCTAAAACACATACACGTACACACACAGGCATACTAAAGTTGTGCACACATACATACTTACATACATACACACACACACACACACACACACACACACACACACACACACACACACACACACACACACACACACACATTCAAACACAAACATGTGCATATACACACATAAAATATCTCTACCCCCTCCCCCTCAAAAAAGAATGACCCCTACTTGTCTGCCTAACTATCCACCCTGGTGGGTCTTTCTCAATTCTCTGCTTTCTTAACCTCCTCCTTCTTCTCCTCCTTTTTCTCCTCCTTTTTCTCCTCCTTCTTCTCCTCCTTCTTCTCTTCTTTCTTCTCTTCCTTCTTCTCTTCCTTTTTCTCTTCCTTTTTCTCCTCTTTTTTCTCCTCTTTCTTCTCTTCCTTCTTTCCGTCCTTCTTCTCCTCCTTCTTCTTGTCGTCTTTCTTCTTGTCGTCTTTTTTCTTGTCGTCCTTCTTCTCTTCTTTCTTGGCCTCCTCCTTCTTCTCCTCCTCCTTCATGGGCTCAGTGGTGAGGATAATTTTGCCAATGTTGTTCCTCTCTTGCATCTTACGCATTGCATCACCGACCTGCGGAGAGAGAGAGATAAAGAAAGATAAAGTGAGCGTGTGTTTGTGTCTGTGTGTTTATGTGTGTGTGTGTGTGTGAGAGAGAGATAGAGATCACGCCCGAGTGAGAGAATGCAAAAGTGTCTATGTGAGAGAAGGAAATGATCAAGAGGCAGAGGGAGGAGAGAAGGAAGGAGAGAGACATGAGATGAGATGAGATGAGAGAGAGACACTACGTGTACGAGGGAGAAAGCAGCTTGACTGTCCATCTGTCATATCAAGAATATCTACAGAATTGTTGATTGCAAGTTGGACCAACACCAATACCCTGATACACACACACATGCACACTCACACACACATGCACACTCTCACACACAGACACACACACACACACACACATACACACACACACACACACACACACACACACACACACACACACACACACACACACACACACACATACACACACATACACACACACACACACACACACACACACACACACACAGAAATACTACAGTCTCTAGAAGCAACATTCATTCATCCTAAAAGAGTAAGTGAAATTACACAAAGAACTGAAACTTGTAACAACATCAATGTAGTTATGGGCAAGTGAGTCATATTCAACAGTAATCCTGCTAAGTTCTGACTGGTAATTTGAAGAAAAAACTGGGGATGGGCAACTGTATGGGGGAGGTTTCAATACTATGAAAAAGCTTTCCTTTCACACCAAAGCTAGTATTGATTGAGCCAGTCAGTCTCTCAGCTTGGAGTTCATACTCCTCCTATTTGTCTCATCCCTGCGTCTCCCTCCATTCCAACGCCAGACCACCTAACAACCAGCACCACGGCAACAGAGGACCATCTCCTAGCAACAGAAAAGCCTGGCCCTGACGATTGAGACGAACAGACAGGGAGAGAAAGAGAAGGGGAGGGTTCCGGGTGGAGGGAGGGAGAGGGGGGAACAGAGAGAACGAGAGAGCGCTTAAGGCCAAAAAGGGGAAGAAGACGAAGGTTTCATGTACGTGTGTGCGTGTGTGTGTGTGTGTGTGTGGGCATGTGTGCGGGTGTGTGCTATAAAGGGGAAAGTGTAGGTGGTCATCTACACAGAGCACACAGTACTAACTCACTAATATCAAACATAAAACTCTCACTCTCTCATGGTCTCCATAGCAACCTTTACATCCTTGCCCATATATGGCTTGAGAGTTCATTGATTTCTTTGACGCTCGTCCAATTCGAAATCTTGAAAGGGATTGCATGAGGCGCACCTATGGAGAAGCTGCAGGAGGGCTTAAGTTCGTCAATAAAGTTTCTGCATCCATTGTTACAACCAGGCCAATGCTCCACCTATCCCCTTGTGGATGGGTTGGATTGGCCTCCACATCAAATACCAGGAACAGTATTGCTGTGACTTATCAATGCCGTACCTCCCCTCCTCTCTCTCTGTCTCTCCTTCACTGTAAAGCATGAAAGCGGACCATGAGTGGTCACCATAGTAACGGGGAAGTAGGAGAAAAATTAAGACAGATAGATGAAGGCAAGTCGTGAACACAATTCCCACATAAGAGCGAGAGAGAGAGAGAGAGAGAGAGAGAGAGAGAGAGAAAGAGAAAGAGAAAGAGAAAGAGAAAGACAAAGAGAAAGAGAAAGACTGGGCCTGGTTGAGGCCCCACAGACACTCAAATACTCAAGCCAGGGATGGACAGAAAGAGGTGGAGGGGTAGCGAATGGAGAGCATGTAATCCTTGCTGATCCTTTAAGTGCTCGACTGCTCCACCTCAGGTGGGGTTCTGAAGAGCTTATTCAAAAATACACAGACAGACATACACACACACAGAAAGTCAGACAGACAGACTAACACACACACACACACACACACACACACTCACCTGTTCGAGGTGGAAGGTGGAGTCGATGCGGGGCTTGACCTTGCCCCTGCAGTACAGCCCCAGGATGGTGTCCATGGCCTGGGCGATGAGCTCAGTCTCTGTGTCCAGGTAGCCCAGGTGGAAGCCGCACACGCTGCGATTGCCCTGGATCAGGCTGAGGCTGTGCACAGAGAACTGGTGGTACCAAGTCTTCGCCACAGCAATCAGGTTCTTCTTCTGGCCCGACAGCATGTTGGCAGCACCTGCGGATCACATTCGGTGCGTGTTAGCCAGATTTGGCTGTAGGTGTGTGTGTGTGAGGGGTGTGTGTGTGTGTGTGTGTGTGTGTGTGGGGTGTGTGTGGGAGGGGGGGGGGGGGGGGCTAGGGCGGTGGCGTCTGCATATGTGGATGTAGAGTATATAATATATGTTTTATGTTAAGTATGCAAATGTATACATGTCCGTGTGTATCCGTATTTGTAGTTTATAATTGTAGCGTATAAATGCTGCTTGTTGTATTGAGTATATGTGTTACGTGTGTGTTTGCACGTGTGTGTTAATGGGCTCTGCTCCAGACGGGTGTTTGGTCTGTGTATATTACTGTTCAAGCCCCTTTTCAGTTACTGTCAAATGACATGCTCCGGCTTCTCTCCTCCTCTCTCTTGGTTTATCTCCCTCTCTCGCTTCTCTCTCTCTCTCTCTCTCTCTGACACTGCACTCTTTGACCCATCTTCTCGTCTACCCTGTCCCCATGTCCCCTCTGCTTCTCTGTCTACACACACACACACATACACACACACACACCCCACCCTCTTCAATCCCCCCATCTCTTTCAAATTTGATGAACGTGTCTACTCAAGGCCCTGGCGCGTCCTCCGCGCTTGTCGCTCTCTCACCCCCCCCCCCCCTTCCCCTTCCCCTTCCCTCCCCCCAGGCTTTTTCCTGTCTTTCTCTCTCTTTTTCCGAGGCATCTTCAAATCGGCTCTCTCCGTCTCCCAGCCTCCGCATCTTCATACATCATCCATATCCCCGCGATCCCCCTGTCCCCACATGCACTGTAACCCTGTCATAAACCCACTCCTCAAATCCCTCGCTCCCACTCATTCCCTTCCTCCCTCTCTCTTTATCTCTCTTTCTTTCTTTCCCTCGTTTCTCTCTCCCTCTTTCATTAACACAAAGCAGTCTCAGAGTGAGGCTGGGAGTTGGACAGGGCCCAGTTCGCTACATTTGGGCACATTCCGGGTTCCGTGTGGATAGAGGAGTCATTGTTTGGTTGGACATACTTCTGATAAGCTGGATCCCGAGAGGGGAGGGTGTGTGTGTGTGTGTTTGTGTGTGTGTGTGTGTGTGTGTGTGTGTGTGTGTGTGTGTGTGTGTGTGTGTGTTTGTGTGTGTGTGAGAGAGAGAGAGAGATTGTGTGTGTGTGTGTGTGTGTATGAGTGTGAACTGCTGAACCGTGGGTACTTGCTCTCAAAATGTATCCATGTGTGTGTGCGTAAGTGTATATGTGTGTACCGTAGCTGATGAGTTTGCCCATGGGCTTGAGAAGGTTGTAGCCCTTATGGGTGTCAGAGCCTCCAAGAGGATCCAGCACAATATCCAACCCTAAGAAAGACAGAGAATAGGGGATAGTAAAAGAAGAGAAAGAGAGAGAGAGAAAATAGGGGAGAGTAAAAGAAGAGAAAGAGAAAGAGAGAGGAAAGGCAAGAGTTGGGGATAGAGACAATAAGAGAGAGAGATAGATACACAAGTTCATCACTCTCCATATTTCACCTGTTTGTTGATTTGAAGGTTTGATGCCAATATGGGAGGGGGACATGAGACCAGTGGAAAGAGATCATAAGAAATCACAGGCGATTTATTCACGTCTATAATGGCTGATAAAAACTGTAAACTTTTTCAAGTTCCAAGAAGGCAAGCACTCACACACACTCACACACACACACACACACACACACAAACACACACACACAGACCTATGGACATAAACACAGCTGTGGGCAGACATAGAGAGAGACAGATAGAGAGAATAACACACTTCAAGGTTAACCTAAGGGGAAGATATGATATCGCTGAGTTCACAATTGAACGGGTAAACCCAAGCAGGAAAAGACAAGTGTTTGAGGAAAGGGTAAACACAGGCTTATCTCAGGGCCAGCCTCAGAGCTGGACTCCAAAACCAGATTAGTTCCCAGACACTATTTCACCAACTGTTTTGATTAGGTTCTAAAGCAAGTTATGGTACATTTTAAGGGTGAGCTCTCTCGAACATAACCTGCCGGTTGCCTTATTATGTGTCTCTATGTGCTAAATGAAAAACTGACAAAAATCCCTTCTGGTTTTGATGCCAAGAGCTGCTCCACATTTTTAGATTTGTTCTGAGATTCCAATGTTTAATTCTGATATAAACAATTGGGTCACACTTTATTTGGATGGTCTTCAGATGCTCAGACTATAAACAAAGTATGTAATAACTACAATTTATGGTTAAGGTTTGGTTTGGGGGTTGAGTTTGGTTAAAGTGAACAATTGGAACGACTGAACATGAATTTCAACAAACCATCTGTAAAGTCTCTGTAGGCAGACTATCTAAATAAAATGTTACCAACCATTATAATGTCAAAAGAACTCTGTGGATTGAAACTGTAGTTTCATGAATAAGTGTTACTTCCTCTAAGGCTGAAGCGAGGCATGACCTCTGACCTTTCACCTTATGCAAGGGTTAGCCCTGACGTGAGATGAGATGAGGCTCACCTTTAGGGCTGATCTTGCGGACCTCCTCCACATAGTCCTTTGTTCGGTAGTCGATGGCGTGCGTGACCCCGCCCTCGGTGATGACCTCGTGCTTGCTGGCTGATGCTGTACCAAACACCGTGACGTCCGCCACCGTACGACACATCTGAGTGGCTGCGATCCCCACCCCACCTGATGGATAGAGCCAGATATATATATATATATATATATATATATATATAGAGAGAGAGAGAGAGAGAGAGAGAGAGAGAGGCAGATAGGTAGAGATAAAGATAGAGAGAGAGATAAATAGAGATAGAGAGGGAGAGAGACAGATAGATATAGATAGAGAGAGAGAGAGACAGATAGATGTAGATAGAGAGAGAGAGAGAGATAGATATAGATAGAGAGAGAGAGAGACAAATAGATAGAGAGAGAGATAGTTCTTATTATTTGTTTTATTTTATTTATTTATGTTCATTTCGATTGTATAGTTTGTGCCAATATGCTTTGGCAATGCTGTATTGTACGCAGTCCTGCTAATAAAGCCATTTAAACCTGAATAGAGAGAGAGAGAGAGACAGAGAGAGGGAGGGAGAGAGGAATTATTGTCTCCTCAACAACAACCACAGAATTAAACTCAGCTGATGACAGTGATATTCAGGCTCCCTGAGCAGGTGATGCTGTGAATGTATTGTGTTGCCACGGGTGGATGGGGCACTTAAATGTGATTTGCACTGTTTACTGGGTGTGTGGCTCCAAAAGGGAGAGACGCCCCCATCCTGCTG
>NC_045152.1:9857944-9875444 GCF_900700415.2 Clupea harengus | reverse complement strand
ATCCCATGCATCTAGACTATCAGTCCCACTCAAGTCTCTCCCTTAAAGCCCTCTCATCTCTTCTCTTTCTCTGTCTCCCCTCCTCCCCTCCCCTCCCCTCCCTCTCTCTCTCATACACACACACACACACACACACACACTCTCTGTCTCCCTCTCTCTGTCTCTCTCTCTCTCTAGTTCTCAGCAGAGGAGGATAACAGGCTCCTCTCTTCTCTGGCTGAGTTCTTCTCATCAGTGGCACTGCCAGATTCTTCCCCCTGAACGAGCATGAGACAAGCGCTCTCTCCTCCCGGGAATGAGCGCACACACACCCTCACACACACACACACACACACACACACACACACACACACACACACATACATACACACACACACCCATGCGTGCACACAGGTACACACAAACATTCTCTCTCTACGACAAAATTTAGACCATTGTGTCTCGTCATACTATGTAGTCACAAAACAGAAGGTAATTTTTTAAAGGAAGAAAAAGGAAATTCTAATTAGATGTGCGCACGCATGCACACACACACACACACACACACACACACACACACACACACACACACACACACACACACACACACACATTCACTCCACAGAAACAAATGGGCCAGTGGGAGGCACTGGCATCACAGTCTATCAGCCCCAATTAGAGAATGTCTCTGTCTACCTCTCTCTCTTTCTCTCTCTCTCTCTCTCTCTCTCTCTCTCTCTCCTGCTCTTCTTTCTTTTTCTCTCTGTAACTCATCTTCTTTCCCAAACCCGTAATCCCTCCCTCTCAAACTCACCGACTCCCCCTTAGCGTTTTTTAACTGTTCTGAGGTGTCTAAATCAATAGGATCTGACGCGCAGGCAACTAGGAGAAATCTGTCTTCTTCAGTCATACACAGATACACTGTACAAACATGGCCACAAACACACACGCACCCACACCAACATCTGAGGACAAGGGAGTATTGACATATGCAGCTACCCTGTCAACCCCCCCCTGCCTCCACACACAGACACACACACACTCATTTCTTTTTCAGCTGATAAGGCATTACTGAAGGCCAAATGGCTGACTTGTGACACTGCTCATACAATGAACCCCTGCACTTCTCCATAATGCTTCCTCTCCTTTTCTTCTCCTCCTTTTCTTGTTCAGTCATTCATCCCCACCTAACGTTACACGACTACGTGATCAATAAACCTGAGGCCTCCTCAGCAAAGCAACACCCACCGTACCGAAAGGAAGCACTAATCAATAGTGGTGCCAATCGGGGACAATTGCTATAAGCACACACGCAAACCCATACTATGTTCATGCATCAACATATATGCTTCTGATCATATATGAATAGCCATAAAACCTGATTCTGATATAGAACTGCGTAAAAGCTGTTCGTATGAAAGAATGCTGCCACAATGAGAGAATGACAGAACAGTCGAATATAGGAATGGACTGAGTCCGCCTTTGAGTTGGCTGAGTCTGACAGACTGTTGTTTATGGCTGTCTGTCAAATCGGCGAGCGTAAAACACATGCATCATAAACGTGCGAGAGAGAGAGAGAGAGAGAGAGAGAGAGATGGAGAGAGTGAAATAGATAGATAAATAGATAGATACAGAGAGAAAGAGAAAGAGAGAGAAAGAGACAGAGAGAGACAGAGGTGGAGGAAATACCACACTGACAATGTGGGACGTAGCAAGATAATTGAGAACAGATGTGTCTTGAAGCCCTGATAAATACAACTTGAACTCACACACACACACATACACACACACACACACACACACACACACACACACACACACACACACACACACATATCTAATGGAAAGTGTGCTATGAAAGACACATATAGTACTATCTCTGTGTCTCCTTAACTCTGTCTCTCGTGCCCTTGTGCTCTCCATATCTGCCCGTTTATGTCATCTGAAGTGATATCATGGGTCTTTTAACCTAGTTTCAGTAGCCTAGTCCTTGTCCTCTTGTCTCATCTTCTGACCGTAGAGATAACACTACTGCCACACACCAAAGTACAAGACACAGCAACACACACACACACACACACACACACACACACACACACACACATACACACACACACACACACACACACACACACACACACACACACTCTCTACCATAGTTACATTGTGGTATTAAAGTATTTGGGAGAGTAAAAATGGAACATGCATACATTTGAGAAAAATTACCAAAAATGACTTTATATAATTATGCATGTGTGTGTTTGTGCATATATGTGTGTGTATGTGTTGGGGGGGGGGGGGCATGCTGGCACACTGTGTCATAGAGAGAGACTTGAGTGATGACCTTTTAATCCAATTTCAAGGAATGAATGGGGTGGATTATCTTGACACTATCAGTCAGCATCTTACACAGCCCTAGCCACAACCAGTGAGTAACACATGTTGGCATGTCAGACACACACCAATCCATTCTCTGAGCAGTTACTGTGTTAAGGAGGTCCTTTAGTCAAGGACTACATCTCAAAACCGCATGTGCTGTTTTGGCCTGATCTTTTCAGTGACCATCCACAGAGAGAGAGAGAGATAGGGAAAGAGAGAGATAGGGGGAGAGAGAGAGAGAGAGAGAGAGCATAGTTCTTGTTGCCATGAGCCGTTGTCATGGATACGAAGGTAACGACCACTTACACATGACTCATCAAACGTTTCATGGTGGATGGGCGATCTGACTGTGGTAGCCAGCATCGACTGATTTCTTTAACTGTTAGAGCTGAAGAGCTGTTTGACAAATCCTGTATATTTATTGTAACTGTAGTTATGGAATGAAAAGTCGAAAATGTAGACCTGCTATGGACCCTAAACGTGTTATAATGCACTTTTGTTAAAGCCGTTTTCGTAGGCCTAGCCCACTGGACCAACCTGTCCTGAATCATTTAATCATTCTTCAAATAACAAAATAATATCCTTATAGGAATAAAACAAATTGATATAACAGATCTCAAATGTCTTTCATATTATCAAAATGTTCACCTGCATGTCAGTTAGCCTCCTATTTTATTAACCTGCCTCTTGGCCTGGTCGCTGCACTCGGATGGTTAAGTGAAATTAGGGAGTCTCCCCCACAGTCACAATGCGCGAGGTGAGTGACAAAGACCGTGTGCAGCAGTTTTCATTCTCTGTCTCCAGTCTCGCGCCTCGCCCTTTTCTTTGGGAGAAAAATGCGTGCGTGCGAGCGTGCGTCTCCGCGCGTGAGTGAATGTGTGTGTGCGTGCGTGCGTGCGTGTGTGCGTGCGTGTGATGCTTTAAAACAAAAGGCGCCGGTGACAGCCACCACGCGGGCGCATCACACACCCCTCCCGTGTTCATTACAGGGCTACAAGTGCGTTATTGTGCCTATGGATCAAGCTTCGTTTAATCGACATTCAGACCATTGAAAACGTTTTCAGTAAACTGCACTGTGTTTGGTAAAGACGTAATTAAGTCGTCTTTTTGCCCAGCCTGTCTGCAGGGGCCAGACATCTCCTCCCTTCCATCCATCTCCCTTTCTGTGCGTATCCCCATGGGTGTGACCCCCTCTCTCAGAACTGTCAATCTAGGTGCGCGCATACAGACAGCTTGCATCCTGAACAGCGTGTGTGTGGGACGAAGCAAGGGGCGCTGGCTGGCTGGCTGGCTCTTGACACCGTTAAATTCGATGCCAGTTAAAGGTACCCTAGTGGAATGGGTTCGTGTAATAAATAATGGGGAGAGGCTGGAGGCAGGGGGAGGCGATGGTTGTAACTTTCCACTTGTCAAGTCAAACCCGCGACGATGGAAGCGCGAGACATGGTGCGTCCGCTCTTCCGTTGAACGTTTAGCGACCCTTCACGCTCCACCAACTCGACCCAGTAGGTTTCTTCCGAAATGGAACACTAATTTAGAGATGAGGTTGACCTAAGCTATTGTGCCCGGAAAAAAATGATGGCAGAACACAATGAGGAGCGCATACACACTGAGCCCATTTAATTAATCTAAAAAGTTGATTAGAATAGACAACATGTATTTGAAAAGGTTAAAACTGAGAGGCATTACTGTAAGTGAATAACAAAATATCAAATTCAGTCGTGGCACGCCCCAAAAAGGACCACTCGCAATAATGGACCACTTTCAAGGAAGATGCAAGGATACGGAAACAGATAGGAAGAAATTGGCCTGTGACAATAATGATAAATGTAACGTGGAGCTTTCAGAGTAAAACATATAAATAACCATACAGATAGAGAAGTGTAGTCTACTTACTTTTCTATCAGTCACCTCTTCCCCCACAGCTTCGATGATCCCAGAACACTCCATCCCCGGCGTTACGGGCGGGGACGGGAGCCGGTCGTAGAGCCCTTGGCGAGCCAAAAGATCGGCGAAGTTGAGCCCGCACACCTTGACCCGCACCATTACTTCGCCGGCCTTCAGGGCTGGCTTCCCCTTCTTCACTTGCAGCTTAACTTTATCATAACCACCATATCCAGTCAGAACCAGGGATCGGTAGGTGAAAGTCTCCTCCTCTGGCGCCTTCTCTGCTGCTGGGGTGGCTGCAGCCTCAGTAGCGGCGCTGTCGGGCGGGGAGTCTGGCTTGGTCTCTGCTTTCGGCTCCTCAGCGGGTTTTTTAGTCTCTTGGTTTTTCTGCTCTTCAGCATTCTGCTGCTGAGCTGGTGCGTCTTCGCCAGACATTTTCAGAAGTATATGTTGGACTATTTAGCAGCAAGACCACTGAGATGATCAGGTTTTCTTTATCTTTTTTTTTCAAGTCTTTCTGAATGAATTTCAGACGCGCGTCTCTGTGTCTCAGATAAACTTAGTCAGACAGAGACAAAAATGAACAGGTTCTTATTTCTATTATTAATCAGCGCTGAGTGCGTTAGCCCGAAGTCTACAGGAAAATAACGGACACTGCGCGACGCCTTCTGCACCCGAAGGTTGACAACAGAACTCCGCGTTTTCACAAAGAGTGTATGAGTCTGCACGTCAATGTAATTGTGTGGGACGCGATGGGGCTCTCTAGAAATCCCGGAAAGCGGAAGAAGGATCGGCATTCTGAGGTGGTGCCCAGACACAATGTATGCAGGGGCCTGCCCATCAAGTTTGAGGGAAAATATGGTGTAGTGGAGTATAATATTGGAAAGTTTATTAAATACTAGCTTAGCGAGAACATAGTTTCTTGCCTTAATTTGAACATTTCCATGACAACTTTATGAAAATTACGTGGAATAGATAAACAGATAAGAAAACTGAATGTCTTTTAACCAGGCCTATTTTAAATTTCTGGGTGCCCCAAAATTTAACCTGGGTATAGCTTACAGTATGTTGTGTACATATGGGTAAGGATGACTTGTAAACCATAAACGTCAGTCATAGCACATGAATAATGTATTGCAGGACGTCTGTTTCTGTTTCTGTGAACAAATCTGTTTTTACAGCAAATGTCTATTCTCTTGAACTAAATTACTCAAGAGCACTTTCCAACAGTACCCTGTTATATACATATGTACACACAGACACACACACACACACACACACGCACACACACACACACAGACACACACACACACACACACACACATTGTCTTCTTCTTTCTGTCTATCACTGTGTCTCTTGAGGAGACAGAGCAGTGAAAGTGTTACATCAGTTGCTAGTCAAAGGTGACAGGAGAGGAAACAGACTGGAAAAATAGGAAGTGAACGTACACAGCTTTTTTTGGTCCTTCTGCAGACACGCTGCATCATGCCCTGCTGCTCAGACTGGTGCCAGCTTACGATGGTGTGTCAAGTGTCCCCATGCATGGTATGATAGGGTATGAGTTTAGCTGTTTCTAAGTCAGAAAAAACGATATCTGTTGAAGACCTCACGTTTCCTGCATGTGTGCACAGACTGTTGTGACAGTGTGTTACAGTGTGTTAATGCCTTGGAATGATGGAATAATGTTTTCTACTTAAGGTGAATCTCTTTTGAAATCTTTCCATATCTGAGAACCACTTATTCACCAACCAAAATTTGCCAGTGTGATAAAACCGCATGTTCACCTTTGGGCGTGGCAACAGAATATACTAGAACCTGCTGATGCTGCCCTGTCCTTTGGCCGAGCCTACGGGTTACTTATGCAACTGCCATTTCTTTGGGGTTGCTGAGCCTGGGTGCAGCTTCAGCTTAATACCTCTTCAGTCTGCCCCCACAGGGAGACACTGGAGGAAATGATCCATCACATGGACCTTAATAGGCAAGCAGATCAATAACCCTCAGACAGAACTAATGAAAGCATGGACCTTAATTGTAATTTTGAAATAGGCTTTATTCATTATTTATATATACATTTCATTTCATTTATATTATGTTTATTTGAATGGATCTATTAGAGCTACTATATCTAATGTGGATGTACGGCGGAGGCGGCACCTGAGGGGCGCTGCTGCGTGATTATGGGAGCTGTTCCGACACCATGCCTCAGCACAAGTGGGTTAGGTACTGTGAGTAATTAAGTACAGTCCATGGCCTCGATAACACAGACACAGACACACACACACACACACACACACACACACACACACACACGCACACGCACACGCACACGCACACGCACACACACACACACACACACACACACATACACACACACACACACACACACACACACGCACATGCACATACACAAGCATACAATTAAGAAACGTATGTACTCATCTGCATTCATCTACACAAAGGCTTGCATGCAAACTGGCACATATATGCCGGCAGGCATGTAGACACACACCCACAAAACACTGGCAATCTCAGTCTTGCCAGTGGCACACACGCTGGTAAAACAAGATGTGATGAGAGCAAGTGGATGCATAAGCTGTCAAATATATGTGGACAGACAGAGGCATAATGTCCCACAAAGTTGCACAGCGCTCTTGAGGATGCATGCAACACCCTTAGAGAATTAGGATTAGAATCTAGTTCTAGTTCTCCTTCTGTCCTTATGTCACACATACCCACATACATGGACACACACAAACGCGCGTACACACACACACACACTCACCCACACACACCCAGACACATGGACCCATATGAAAAGCCACACAATGCATATTCATGACTTGGAAATCCTGTCCCTAAATTGATCAATAGTCATCTGCAATGCTGATTTGGGCAGCTGCCTTTTGACCTCTGACCTCATGACACAGATACATTCCCCCTGTACAACCACAGCCAGTCAACATACATAATCCTTATGCTGCAAGAAGTACCAGAAGCACCAGAATGAGCAAATCAGATAAATAATTATAATCATTTTAAAAGTAATGCTGGAGTCCACCTATTCCAATTATGTGATTAGAAGTTACTGGCTATAAATCACAGTCAGCATAGTTTATATAACAGCCTAATATATCACCCCACAAAAAAATCCTGGATGACTATAATGGTACACTGAGGTTTGTGTCCTTCAAATAAACAAAACATCATGGCTTGTACATTTTTGTGTGCAACCATGAACGCAGCATGGATATGTGTTGTTGTTTAGGACAGGTCTGCAGCCGCAAGCCCTTACTAAATCAGGGCCTCAGCAGCATAAGAGCCACATTTAGGCCTGATTGCATCAGTTTGCCAGGGAACTTGGAATCTGAGTGACAATACGAAGAAATATGTCAGTGCACAAAATATATTTCAGCTATGCAAACTGAAATCTAATTACTGAAGTGGTATAAATGCAATTGGAAATACTCACAGCCCCCCCCTTCAGACTTTTGCCACTGAATTCTCCAGAATATTTGAAAAATAAAGAACAAAATCTGTTCTCTGTTGCCATCTGCTGTTGTAAAATTCAATCACAGGTTTTGGCCTTTAATATTACTTTCTCATTAAAAGAAAGAAATCATATGTAAGAATATAGGAAAGAAAATAAAGAAATGAAAATCATGACAGTTACAGTAAATTTGAAAAGGGGACAATGAAGGATGAATGAGTAGGCCTATTTTAGAGATGGGGAAGGAGTGGGTGGGGGATGGGGGGGGGTTATGATACCTTTAAATGCTTTGAAACTCATGACTCATGGTCACGTTACAGCTATTAGTCATTTTAAGTGAAGATCATGTTTGGTATGATGTAATCGCCCCATCTGAGGCACTTCTGCATGTTTCCTGGCATCTTTGTCCCTGTTTCACAATGATCCTTGCCGTCCGCTCTCCTTTCCTTCACTCATACGCCATATACTATGGGTCGTGCTGTCCTTAGCTGCCGGATAATGCGCTGAATTTCACTTGCCCAGAGACGTTTGCCGTGATATCCCAATAATACGAGGTGTTTTGCACTGGTGAAGCGCAAGCTAACTATAAAAGGGTGGTTTCAATGTTTACCCAAACGTTTAAGAGTCAGTGCTGATGGATGTAGTGTGTACTTGCCTACTGCCTATTGGTTAATGAGTGATTGGATGTTGCAGCGAAATCAACACTTGACCAAAAGCACCCAGCCAAAACAGACAAACAAATAAATAAATAAATAAATAAACAGCATAGATCAGCATTAACAGTGGGATTGTCTAGTCACTGTGACCTAAGATGCCTTTTCTTGAGTGATACTCAGCAACGATGGTTCTATTTCCACATTCCATTGTATTCAGTGTGGATCGGATGCGCGTGTAGTTCCTCTTGTCTACGCCTGGTATGTGACTAAGAGACTTGAGTGGATCAGGTGGAGGGGCATGTGAGCACACAGTACACCAGCAAAGACGTGATACAGAGAGCTCGAGCAGCAGAGGTGGTGCAGCTGTAAGTTACATAGATGGCAGCCTGGTCAGGGCCACATGTGAATTCAATACTTTGTGACGAGAGTACTGGTTTGGGATCAGCATATCAACATTTTGTCTGTGAATTAAGGTAAATCTGCCACAAACAAGGCTGTCTTTTTTCTAAAATCTCCCCACAACTATCTAATGAGACCATTTGTTTTGTTTACGTGAACAGGTTTATGAACATCTATAGGACCTTGCAACATGGATGGGAATACAATAGCTAACTGTGCAATGAATCTCAAACCAAACTTGCATATAACTTTTCTGGCTGCTTCCGTGCTCCGAGCTTGTCATATTTTCCTCCAGCATTTTCTCAAAACAGCCGTGACTGTCTAGAGACTTCAATGGTCTTCCAGAAGGTTCCGTGAGTAGAACCAACACACAGCCAAGGTTCATTCGGCCACAGTTACCTCTGCCAATTTGAATACACCATTTTCAGATGCTAAATAAAGTAATTTAGCATTTGAGTTAACAAATATGTCTGTGAAATGCAGACTGAATTGTGGATTACACCAACTGGTCAACTGCTTAAGTAAACCTGTCAGTCAGCTTTCCAGATGTCTATCCAATAGCTGAAGACTGATTTCATTAACTCGGATTTTACCTACTGGCTTTACGAACACAGTTCATTCAATTCCATTCAAACACATGACTAGTGACTCACATGCCTTGTTTTTGCTGAGTGGCCTGCCAACGTTTAAATTTCAACCTTGACCCACAAATCACATGTGCAAATAACCAGTCAGAGGAACTGATGTCCTAATAGAGGGGATGATGTCACAGGTTGACCCAAGGAGAAAAGTGGATGCTATTGGTCTGTGTTGTTGCACTTTGGCATTGTTCAGATGATTGCACTGCTGACCTGATGCTGCCATAACAGTAACCTCCTGACCAGCAACCAACCCATAGACTTGTGTCTGTAGTCGACATTTGTTTTGCATGCATGCTTACTCTTTTGAGCTATTCTGTTTATTTTTCTTGGTTCCCAGGAGGGTATAGTAGAGCCAGAGGACATTATAAAGCTAAAGAAAATAACATTAGGAATTGTGTATGGTACAATGGTCTGATATCAACTAATGCAATGCAAAACCCCAAAGCTCAGAGACTTCTGTCCATTCATAGTCCATTAACCATGCTTGATGAGCGAGTGTCAAAATGAAACACTATAAAGGTTTACCTGACCTAAACATATTAAAGGGAACTTTTTAAAACAGGCTTGTTGGTTCAGTCAAGACCTCTCTCACTTGCAGTTCTCCAAAATGTTGGCTAAATCAGGCCATTAGCAACAAACAAATATTTCATTTCAATCTGTATGAATTGCATTTTTTATGAATCTAATACAAAAAATCCTAAAATTATGTGTTTTACTTGTAGCCTCCCAGATGATGGCTCATGGTTGTCAATATTATTATAGTTCAAGTGAGAATAACTTCTTGAGCAGCCCTTAACACAACAATTGTGGTGAGAGATTTCACAGAGATTTCATCCTTGTTGACCTCCCATTGCTCAGCCTTTGCTGTGGTGTCATCTCAAGCATTTCCCATCCACCGACATACCATCTGTAGGATCATTACTGGCCGCCCCTGCGCTTTGAATTTTGCTCCATGGTTCCCCAGCATCATGCTCTCGTGTCACAGATTACAGCCCTTTTGAACAAAAATGCCTTCAAATGGCAGGCCCATCAGGAGAGACAGAGGACTTCCTTCACTATACTCCCTTAAACTGAAGAAAAGTGGCAGTTTTTAAGCCAACTCACCATATGTTTCTTTGATTGCATTTCACCACATGTCAATTCACAGTACTGCCATTTGGACTTCCAGCTGCACTAAATTGGTGAAAGTATGTGAAGTTGGCCCAAGCACATTTGTAGCTCACCAACATTTTTCAATATCTCAATAACTGTTCAGTGTATAGGGCCAACTCTGAAAGACTAGGAGCCAAGTGCTTCCGCCTTTTGAAGGATATGATGGATACTCAATTAATCCTGAGGGAAATTTTAGGACATCCAGTAGCTTATACAATTTACACAACTATATCACAACGCAGGGCTTAATTGCATGCATTTGCATGTTTTACATATGGATGTGCATGGCATATTATATTTTAGAGCGAAATGTGATGTATGATAACAAAGAACTGCCACCAAATTGTATGTTCTTGCCTAAATGTAGGGCACCATCTTGTGGTGGTTATAGGCATCACAATCTGTTTCCTTTTTACCATGCTGGTTTCTGATTTTCTCTGGAGCCTTTTTTTATTTACTGTCTTTAACTGAAAGCTCCACCTAGTTGACTGGAGAGGCAGAGTGTAGTGTAATGGTTGGACATGTGACCAGGGTTCTGTGACCTTCTGGGAGACCAGTGGGGTCTCAAGACAGTCACATCTTTTCCGTGATAACCCTGGACAAAATATGAAAAGCTTGGAAGCAAGTTTGGAAGCACTATAGCTGTACATTTGGACAGATATTTGGTTTGGGATTTATTTATTATTTATTTATTTAGCAGACGCTTTTATCCAAAGCGACTTACATATGTGCGACTTACAATGTATACACATTTTACATTGATGGCACACTGCACATTAGGAGCAATTAGGGGTTCAGTGTCTTGCTCAAGGACACTTCGACAGGGAATCGAACTAGCAACCTTCTGATTACTAAACTAGTTCTCTACCTCCTGTACCACTGTCTCCCCAGAATGAGCTTTGTATTCTCATCCATGTTATGAGGTCTTACAGACAGTTGTATACCTGTTCTCCTAAAGATGGAAGAGATGGTGTTCCAAATGGTCATATCACCATGGTTACAAACTCAACCATCAAGACCATGCAACACAGGCAGGATCAGGACACAGTACACATTGGCTGGTACTGATTATTATGGTATGGCTCATAGTGATAGCATTATTTGTATACCATATATTGGAGACTTAGTCTGAATTATGATCAGTTCAGGAAACAGGTTTAATCTTGTACAATGGTGCGCACCAGAAGAGAGAGACTTAGATTTCACTCAAGGGATTCACCTAACTCTCTTCTCTCAGCCATTGTAACAATACAGGTTTTATCCTTTCCTAAAACAAGGGGTGTCACCCCATAGCTCCATCCCTTCATGAATATGTATCAAATTATGGCCTTGGAGTCGGGAAGTCTAGAACCCATTTGCTCACACAGGGCAAATGGGTTTAAGATTTCCAGCCATGATCAAAGAACTCAAAAGCCTTGTATTAATGAGGCCGAGGCACATGAGATACTATGGCCTGGCTGGGGAGGAAGTGAGAGCTCTTTCACACCTCACGCAGGTCAGGTCCAGAATACACATCAGAAGTTTTACATTTTACACAAGTCCAAATAAAAGTAACAATTACAACTTGGTATAAGATACATTGAATTATTGACTATGGCATATCCTTATTAACTCTGAACCTTAAATTCTGATTCTTTCAATAGTATTCAGGTGCAGTAAAAGCAACAAAGTGCTATTTATTAGTGTGCATCAAACAAAGGCAAACGTATCATGTAACATGTGCACAGACCCTAAAACAAGGCGTGGAAAGGTGGAGAGTAAATGTCAGTAGGCCCTTAAATCAGGACGTTCACCATTAACGGAAACAAACCACGAGATGGCGACATTTTATCGAAGAGAAGACGGAACGTGGTGACTCGATGCTGTTGAGGTGAGCATGAAGTAGAGTCAAAGTTATTATGCATAGCCTACACCAGGGGTCTTCAACCTTTTTCAGCCCAAGGACCCCTTGGCTGAGAGAGACGCTGAGCAGGGACCCCCACCCCCGCCGCCGCAAATTTGGGCCTGATATTCATATAATTTATTTGGAACTAAGTGTCAGTCACACACACACACTCCCCTACACATGTTTGAACAGAATTACAAATCATCTGTGACACACAACTAGTTTCAATGTATTCTGTTTATTATTGACATTTGTTCTCCCTTACAGTTAGTCGTCACTCTATATTCAATTAGGGAGGGACAAAGAATTGAGTAGCTTGAGAAGCTTAAGTATGGATGAAATATCTCATACCTAGTGAGAGATCTGACGTTTGAGAATTCATGATTCATGTCTTTGGCAACGACATTCTCCCTATGAAGCATGCAGTGCGTCATACATGGCGCTTGCACCGTCTGTGCACATCGCGACACATTTTGGCCAGGGTATATCATGTTCATGGAAAAAATTGTCGATCACTTTGAAAATCTCTGAACTTTTTTTTGCCTCCAGGCAGCTGCTTACAGAATCGAAATTCCTCCTGCATCTCATTTTGGTCGACAAATCACAAAAAAGCTAAAAGCTGAGCTTCGTTTGACACATCGGTGGATTAATCTAATTGTATTGCAAAATAATCTGCCTTCGGGAGTTTATACGATTTATAGTGCCCTCACATCAGCTGCCAATTCAATTCAATAGGGCGGGCATTGGGATGCTTTTCAGTTTTTTTTACGTACTCATCCCTCCCAAACATTGTTTTGCACATATCACTAGCTGTTGGCAATATTAAACGTTCCGCAATTATGTATGGCTGTTTGGTCTGAGCGACACGTAATGCAACTTGATAAGACGCTTTTAAAGCTAGCTCGCACACTTTGGCTGATTGTCTCATCAAGGTCTGCTGGCCCTCAAAAGATTTTAAACGGGAAATATTAAATGTTTTTTTCTTTCAAGTGAGCATGGGTTGTCTTTGAGTGTCGTTGCAGCTTTGATGGTTTCATAGTTTCGTTTGATAGCACGGAAGAGCAAACCACGCACACTGCTAATTCTTCACCATCGGTCTCTTTGTAGGTGAAGGCAAACTTCAGATAATTCTCTGAATATTTACCTGTCTTCTCCCGTTTGCGCTTTTGGCTGTTCATGTTGGCATCCTCTGAAGGTAGATCATCTTAACCGCCATCAGTGGTGTCTGACGAGGAGCTTTTGTTCCGAGAAATTACAAACGATCAATTATTTCAAATTGTATGGTTATGGCAGGTAACGTCTTTTGGCACCAATCAAATCAAATGATCGCATGAAGACTCATGGGTAGCCTGTGTATTATTTTTAAGTAATAGAAAGCAATTTTTACGTTCAGTTTATGTTTATGTAGTCTTTAGGACGTTGTACATTTTTGGAAGAGGGAAAAAATGCTTCAGATGAAATCATTTGGCGGACCCCCTGCAGTACCTCCGCGGACCCCCTGGGTTGAAGACCTCTGGCCTACACTAAAGAGGTGAAACAACATCTGCTAAAGACATTTTGTTGCTTTTTTCCCAATTGGTTCGAAGAAGAACTTGAGTAAATACACTTTTAAAAGGGAATAGAGTATGCTTTAGAGTATGTCATGTTTTTAAATGAACATAACTTCCTGTTTGACTTATCTGATGGACTGTAAGTATTAACTCTATAAACAGGTTGGACCTTTGAAATTCACCAGTGATGACTCCACCCTTTTCAAACACCCAGGCATAGTGTTTAGTATGTGTACGATTAGGTGTCATTATCTTCGCTATTTGTGCAACGCTGTGGGTGTAATCTTAATAAGCCACAGGCGTTTGTGAATCTTTGAAACCGGTTTTGAGGGATAAAAACTTTACCGTATCTTACCTATAATCTGTTTAAAATAACAGGTTTGCCTAGAGTTACTTTACAGGCTTGTTCAAAAGGGCACATGGAATTGATTAGAGAGAGCTCAGTAACGTTTGGGAATGTATTGGATAAAACGTGATAAACGTGCAAATGTTTTTATTTAAAAAAAATATTTTATATTTGTTTAGTGGGCTGCTTTGGGGATGCATGCAGACACTCTCAACCTTTAATCATGATACTAAAAAGGGCAGATTGTAATCAAACTGGCGATGAGCCTTATAATAGACTTACTCAAGGACGTCCAAGAAGCAGAAATGAACCAATTCAGCACTTTTGTGCCAGCATTATACACAATAACTCACATATCCTAACACACAAACAAACACACACACAAATGCGCTGACGGTGCCTGGACGCGGCGAGTTGACAACCAGAGAGGAGTGCCGCGTGCTAAGCTCATGACGCGAAGAAAGGGTGGAGGGGCGCGTGGTGTCACCGTGGGAACCGACAGGCTGAAGGGCGGACTCACTGAACAAGAGAGAGAGAGTCGGAGAAGAGTGCTCTCAGTCTCACACGCACCAACTCATTCACAAGCATTTGCTGGAGGAGTACAGGCTACTCCGTTGCGCACGCAAAATCTGGAAGGACATTTCAGGCTCTTTTCAGAATTTGGAGTCTTTTCTCTTTTCACTCTGTGGGACATTAATAAGAGTAGCACTTAATTGGATCGCCTTTCCATTGGCCGATGGTAATCGGTGGTCCAGTTCGTATACCCAGCAGACTCCGACGGACGGTCGCGGGCTACCGACCGGGTGATGGCGAGTCAGGGTAGCCGGTGCAAGATCGTGGTAGTCGGGGACACACAATGTGGAAAGACTGCTTTGTTACATGTGTTTGCAAAGGATTGCTATCCCGAGGTAAGAGGCAACTCCGCCGTGTGCCCATCAACAGCCTATCCACGTCCATCTGGACACAGCTGGGGAGTCAGAGGCTTTGCTTACATTCCTCTGTAATTGCAGTGTGAAAGTCAGACTGATTTGAAATTTAGGCATGATGGATATTAATCGCCTTAAATAAACTCGATATTTTTGTAATCCGATTTAACCCTCATTTAAACTGAAATCTGAACTTCGCTAAATGTCGGGTTTTCTTACATCTGTTGTTGCAATGAAACAACATCTGTCATCGCAATGTTTTGGTTGCCTAGTCAATTCACCTGCACGTTTTTCTGTGACAAATGTAACTGCCAGTCTTTGGTCGTTTGATTCTGGCGTAAGCCTAGGGTTGGAATGACAGATGATGTTCAGGAGGAGAGCCAAATTTCTTCCTTACCATGAGTCAGCGACTAATGAACAGAAATCACACTGAGTTGAATGACTCAACGTTGGCGCGCTCTGTGTGTGTGCAGGTACAAAAGCGCGTGCAGGTGAAAAATAAATGCATTAAGTGAGAATGTTGTGTCTCTTTTTCTTCTCGCAGAATTATGTCCCCACTGTGTTTGAAAACTACACCGCGAGTTTTGAGATTGACAAACAGAGAATCGAACTAAACATGTGGGATACGTCAGGTAAGTGTCTTGTCTGAAACACCGCAACAGTTAGATTCTGATAGACCACATAACTTCAGTAAGCCTTTAACCGACCCGAACAGTATGCTGTATTCTAGGACTGACCTTAATTTCTCACAGTAAGAGGCTGGCCCCTTGGTCCACAAACCAGACTCGGAAATGCTACTACTGACAGAATACTATTTATGACTGTTTATTTTTGCTATTGAAAACAGTCTGTTGGTGCCAGCCTCTCTCTCTCTCTCTCTCTCTCTCTCTTTCTCTCTCTCTCTCTCATTCTCATTCTCTCTTTCAATCTGCATGCATGTTATTTTTGCTGTCAAAACCGTGGTGCCATTCCTGTCTGCACTAGAATAGCGTGTGCATTCCTCAGCTTATGTGGTCATTCGCTCTTTTGACTCTGTGTTTGTGTCTGTGTGTGGCCAGGAATTTACATGTCTATAACCGGTTGCTGTGTCATGAAAATGTTTAGAATAGGTCTTTGATCCAACAAAACACCCAGTGTTTGGGGCTGTGTTTTTGGTCACAGCCAAGCTTATTCATTCAGACTTGCCCTTGGATTTGAACATTTGAGCAAATATCAGGCCCATCCATTTAATCCCCTCTATTATTATTGGTGGAAATGTGACAGTTAATTCTTCCTGGGTCATGGTTATAATTTGAGCAAGATGCTTCATGAGCATGCAACGCTGATCTTCAGTTCCTTTAGAATTCAACAGGGACCATGGCATGTTCCCCCACTCTGCCTGCCCAGGCAACAGGGCTGTCACTGTGCATCTGATGCATGTGAGAGAGTGAGTATGTGGGTGGGTGAGTGTGTGTGTGTGTGTGTGTGTGTGTGTGTGTGTGTGTGTGTGTGTGTGTGTGTGTGTGTGTGTGTGTGTGTGTGTGTGTGTGTGTGTACATGCAAGTGTATATATCTGGACACCCAGGGTTCGAGAGAGAGCCAAGGCACATTTTTTCTTCCATCTTGGTGACAATTCCACTCAGGCTTTCATCCGAGTGGAGTCATCTTTCCTTGGGGAATTCTCTCTCCTTCTCCTTCTCCCTCTCTCTCTTTCTCTTTCTCTCTCTTCATCTCTCTCTTCATTGCCCTCCCTAAGTGACCTACTAAAGGCACCCCCTATTAGGATTATGTGGGTTTCTCCCCGCTATGGTAAAATCGTCTGTATCACTGTTTGTTCTTCCTTGAGTGTGCGCTCCCATTTGATGGTATTACTTACAGTGGAAAGGGCCAGTTTATCCCCTGACCCCGAGCAGGGTAGATTCACTGCCGGCTATCCAGCTCTTACTTCTACGGTGCGGTTGCTGCTGCTGCTGCTGCTGCTGCAGAAAGCCCCTGAGGCCAGATCAGTTTTGCCCCTTTGTGTCCTAATAGCCTTGGTTGGCCTTGATGTCAGAGAAACCTGATCCAGGGTCAGATATTGATGGTTGGCCCAGAGCAGGGGAAATCTCAGATTAGCCCTTTTGGGCTTCTGCTGTTGCTGATAGAGGGAAAGTGTGCAGAGGTTTGTTAGGGTGTTAGTAGGCCATTTTCTCATCACTGTTTTGGCAGGGGTGAGCCGTAGATCATGGTGCTC
>NC_045152.1:9847944-9852944 GCF_900700415.2 Clupea harengus | reverse complement strand
TTTGTGGCATTTTTAAGAACGTTTTTGCTTTGTGCTAATGAAGACTGAAAACGTCGAAACACTGAGACGATGCGCAGTCGATGCTCGAGGCTATAAATAGTCGTTTTTAAAGGGAGGAAATCTGACCCATCCCTGCCCCGGTGTTTTTTGATTTTATTGTTTTTTTGCAAACTTTTGAAAACACAACAGTCAGCAGCAGTGTGGAGAAGAGATTGTTTTTCCTCCAGCCTCACAAAGGGCATGAGGCAAGACTATTTGCTGTTCGAGTCTAATTTAAGTTGGTCCATCAGAGTGAAGAAATGCTGAGTAACGGAGAGCAGGAGAGCAGGCGCGAGAAGATGGGGAGGGATCTTCTATTGTCTCTGACAGATGGAATGATGAGGAAAGAGGGGGGTGAGGGGGGGCAGGGTGTGTTTGTGTAAGGGGGGGGGGGGGGGGGGACAGAAGCAAGAGAACCTTAAGGCATCAGTGGGCAGATGAAAATCACAGTCACTTCAGGCACAGCTTCTGTTGTCCTCTTTCGCACAGTCAAGCACACACACGCACGCACACAGAGACACACAGAGACACACACACAAACACTCATTCACACACATAGACACACACACACAGAGACACACACACACAAACACTCATTCACACACATAGACACACACACACACCTGCACTAACATGCTCAAAGCTGGAGGCAATGGCTCTTTAGAAACTCTTCAGTAGTAGGGTTAATAACCATTTACCCTCCTGCCATAACCGCACTAACATACAGGGAATTTTCTGGACAGTGTCAGGCTCCCTGAACACAATGTCCTCTTTTCTATAAATGTCTGTGTGTGTCTGTGTGTGTGTGTGTGCGTGTGTGTGCGTGTGTGTGTGTTGTTGATGACTACGAATTGTATTTAAAATGTGAAAGGGTTGGATGGAGCTTGAAATGTTTCTATACCACTGTGTGTGTGTGTGTCGATGACTGTGTGTGTGTGTGTGTCTATGTATGTTTATGTGCTGTCAACAGGAGCTGTGTGATGGTTGTGCTGTTGCTAACCACTTGAGGCCCCTTTTCCCAGAGTTGCACAAAAGCTTTATTTGGACTCAAGAAATTAGATCCTTAATCCCCCATCCCCCACCTCACTATTCTCTTCCACTCTCGCCACTTCTCCTGCTCCTGTCTTCCTCATCCCTCCACCTCTCTCTCTCTCTTTCTCTCTCTCTCTCCCCTCGTCTGCCTGCAGGTTGCTATGGTACTCGACAAGTGAAATGCTCTTTGAAGGTAGAATTAAAAGGAAAACAGCAGCGTGTCTGTGTGTGTGTGTGTCTGTGTGTGTGTGTGTGTGTGTGTGTGTGTGTGTGTGTGTGTGTGCGCGGGCACAGGCAGAGTATGCTTGTGAGAGCTAGAGGAAAGAATGAAACGTAGAGAACAAGTTTTTCATTGGTCCTCAGAGGTTCAAATTCTGTGCAGATTTTTATCTCCTTTCATATTCAAACATCTCTTTTTCCTCCCCCCTCTATCGTTTCTTCTATCATTCATCCCTCTGTTAGTCTCTTTTTCACTTGCTTTCTCTGTCTCCTAGTAGATTAAAGTGCCCTTTTGTTCTGGCCTAGTGCAGACACGGCAGGTGAAGTTATTTGATCTGTCCTATCCTGAGCGTATATCACCTCACTGACTCTCATACTAACACACACACACACACACACACACACACACACACACACACACACACACACACACAGACACACACAGAGACTGGCACACACACACACACACACACACACACACACACACACACACCCACACACACACACACACACACACACACACACACACACACAACCAACGATACTGGCACACACACACATACAGACCCACACACACACACACAGAAGCAGACACAGGACACATGTGCCCACACACACAGACAAACACACACATGCCCACACACACACAGGCGCACACATTCGGGCACACACACACACACACACACACACACACACACACACACACACACACACACACACACATACACACATTGCCCTTATCCTTAAATCTTCTCGACTTCACCTCCTCTTTCCTCTTATCCCTTTCCTTCTTCCTGAGAGCCGTTCCCCACATCTCACTTTCCCTCTCTCTTTTTTCTTTCCTCTGTTCCCTCGCTTCCTTCAGCGTGTGATACATACTAAAGAGCACTTTTTGGCAGCGCATCCATAGCCAATCAGGTGACTTGAAGGTGCCGTACGGCGGTGCTGATTGGTTGCTGGGCGAGGGTGAGGCCTCTGGCTAGGTGAAGGAGAGGGTGTGAGGGGAGAGCTGATGCACACATGTTGTTTTGAAAAACACTCTGGGATTTAATGAAGACTTGTGGGAAACCTTTACACTGAAGGAAACAAGAAACAGAAACACACACACACACACACACACACACACACACACAAGCACACTCCAAAAGCCCACTTCAGGCCAACTCAAAGGTTTTTCTTTTCTTTCTTTCTGAAGGTTTCTCCACTCAGACCACTTAGGTGGCTGTAGAGCAGTATGACTGGTTATACACACACACACACACACACACACACACACACAAACACACACTGACTGGTTACACTGACAGTTACGTAAGCTAATTTACCTTATAAGGCTTTGCTGTGTCAGTCTTACAAAACCACAAAAGTTTTTTTTATTAGCAATTCAAAACAAGGATGAGCAGGTATGAGGTAGCTTAACCTTGTCCACCATAGCCCTGTGTTGGAAATGGTTGTCCAGCAAACGCAGGGCCTCTTCTGGATTTTTGTCCTTGAGCAAAACACATTTTCTTTGTAACAGTGCTATTTTAAGTGTATATGTAAGAAAGTATTTTTTTCTTTAGGTGAAGTAGTCTGTGTAGTCACACAAACATGCTCAACAACATCTTAACCAAGACTCATATCCCCGTCAGACTGGTTTATTGCATAACCTGGCCACCATTACAGAGATATTCCTTTTTGAAGTTTCTGAGGTTCCTGAGCTGGCTTTAGCCTTGAAGCAGACAAAGCCTCAAACAAGACAATAGAGGTTAAAATGTCTTTATTCTAGACATGTCCTTAGGTGAACTGATCAAAATTCCCGCACATAGCATCTAGTACCTTCTTCAGGGCACTCCTTCTTTTTCCTCCCTCTTTTTTCTCTCAGTTTAATTTGTCTCTTGACACTAAAGAGCACTAAGACTAAGACAGCGTTTAAAAGTAAGACTTTTAAACGTAGAGCACGCCTACAACCTGTTCTTTCTGAACAGGACAATGGAGGTGTTTGGCAGGACAGAAAGGGTAGGGAGGCGTGGAAGAGCAAAGAGTTGTGTTTGGTTTTCAACATTATGGGATTGAAAGGATGCGTTATAATGGAGCCACTGTGTCCTTGTACTTTACTGTGTTTTTGCCCCAAATGCTATACAAAGCTATATTGATTTTTCCCCCAACATTTTCTCTCCTGCCTAACAATAAAAGCATTTATTAGGTTTCAGTCTTACCATTGTATTATGCATATTACCATTGTGTTCTTCAAAGGCTTTATTATTCCAACATTAATCAGCATCTTATGACAAATATTTAACAACATTTGAAGAATGCAGGGCATGTCTGTGTGCTGTTTCTGCTAGCTGTTTCTTTCTTTGATAAGAATGATGATTCTGATGATGATGGGAATATTCTCCTGTTGTACTTGTAAATACTAGAGCTGGTACAGAATGGCCCATTTATATCAGCTGTGTGAAGGTGTGAGGTGTGTGTGTGTTTGTGTGTGTGTGTGTGTGTGTGTGTGTGTGTGTGTGTCTGTGTTATACTCCTGATAGAAAGGTGATGGTAATGGAAAATGCATGTGTTGGCAGGTTCCTCGTACTATGATAATGTGCGTCCGCTGGCGTACCCTGATTCGGATGCCGTGCTCATCTGCTTCGACATCAGCCGACCGGAGACTCTGGACAGCGTGCTCAAGAAGGTCAGTCAGTCCTCCACAACCCACTGCCACCCTCTCACTGACCATGCCTCTCTCATTTCTCTCTCTCTCTCTCTCCTTCCCTTTCCCTCAGCCACTCTCATTCTCTTCACACTTTCATTCACTCATCTCCTCCCCCTCTTCGGTGCTCCTGACCACAAATCACATGCTCTCGAAAGTTAGCCATTCACTTTGGCGAAAGAGGAAGCAAACAATTTTCTTGTAGTCGCTTGAGAGAACTCGTAGCAGAGTAGCTGCTGGTATGTTGCAGTCATTTAATTTAAAGTGGGGTGGGGGTGGGGTGGGGAAATCTGCATACCTCAGTCGTTACGCTCTGATCCAATCAGCCGGTCATTAGTGCAGCCGTGAGGACGTGCGTTTAAGGCATGGCTGCCTGGGGAAAGGACACTGGGGAAGGGACGATCCCATAGCTGCAGTCCAGAGGACAGAGGAGATAAGAGGGGAGGGTGAGGAGAGAGGAGAGGGGAGAAAAGAGGAGAGAGGGAGAGGAGAGAGGAGAGGAGAGGAGGGGAGAAAAGAGGAGAGAGGGGAGAGGAGAGAGGAGAGGAGAGGAGAGGAGAGGGGAGAAAAGAGGAGAGGAGAGGAGAGGAGAGGGGAGAAAAGAGGAAAGAGGAGAGGAGAGGAGAGGGGAGAAAAGAGGAGAGGAGAGGAGAGGGGAGAAAATAGGAAAGAGGAGAGGAGAGGAGAGGGGAGGGGGAAATTGGGCAGATGGAACGAGGCGTCACGCTCTGGCAGGGAGCCGCTCAGGCACCCCTCACTGTGAGGGTCAGGGCCTTTACAAAAACACCTCGACCCCCAGAGCACTGCATCCTTTACACACAGTGACCAGGGCTGCCCCCGCCTATTCACATGCTCTCTCTCCCTCCCTCACACACACACACACACACACACACACACACACATGCTTATATACACACACACACACACATGCTTATACACACAAACAAACAAGCTGGGGGGCGCGATCTCTGACCCTGAGGAGGCCAAACGAGCAGAGGAAAGACAAGGAGCGTAAAGGAGGGGCAAA
>NC_045152.1:9827944-9842944 GCF_900700415.2 Clupea harengus | reverse complement strand
TTCTTTTTTCTGCAGGTCCTTGAAAACCACAAGTGCTTTTCAGAAGAATTCACTGTACATATCAGTTTAACTATGAATGCCATTGAATGAATTGTGTTCAGCCTTAGTTCCGTCAAGCTCAGCAGAACACTATGATGAAGGGAACCAAGGCTAACGTGTTTGACCACAGAACAGACTTCCTTGTGTGGGAATATAAGTGACTCCAACCGTGCTGGTAATCTCTGGCCCTCTGCTTGAAGGAACTATTTCATTTGTTGTGTAAAGATATCTATGGGGGGGGGGGGAGGAATGGATGATTAAATATGTAAAATATGGTGATGTTTTAAATATGTTTTATTGTGTTGGAATTGAAGCACAGTAAAAGAGAGACAAAGTAAGTTAGAGGGCTGGGTGTCTTTTTCCTTCCTTTGGTTTTGTGTTTTGAGCTTAAGTGGTAAACATGTCAAACTGCGGTCAAATTTACTGTCAGGTATCCAGTCTAACAAGTTTGGCTGACACCTTTAGGTTCCACACCCCTTTGTATACTTTACCCAGCTGTTTATGTGAATGAGAACCAGAACTATTAATCCACCCATGTCTGACCACCTCTAGAAAGAACTAATTATTGCAACACTAATCAAACCGCTTTTAATGAAGGCTGCCTGCACATCAACTTCCTCCAAGTGCGATAAGCCTGACGGCCATTATATATGAGGCCCTTTCCATTATAAGGGAGTCACCAGACTCACTCCGACTCACTCCGACTCCGTCTTACTCAGAGTCGGAAAACACAGACGGTGGAACACAGGTTTAACATCACACACCAGGATTTCTAATCCGCACACCAGCAACAACAAACAAAAAATCAAACACAGACAGCCCTGCAAATGATCATTCGCTTGCTCACCTGATCAGCTTCCCCTGGGCTAAGGTTTGTTATCCAGCAGTACCGGGAAGGATTGGGAAGTTGCACATTTTGAGATAACAAAACCTGTGTCATTATTGCAAGGAATATTCTCCCTGTCCTGTTTCCGTGTTTACTCTACCATATATGCAGAGTTTATATATACATATTCAATACAACGTATATTTTTAGATGTTTACAAACACTGATGAACCGTACATTTATAAATACAAATTAATTAATCTTCCATTGTTTGCTGCACTCTACGTGAGCGGAATGCAGCCTTGGTTTGACTCACTGCCACAGTCACCATCCTTTGTTTCTGACGTCACGATATCACTCCAAACCCCAACGGAGAATAGACTGTTTCTGGGCAAGTGCCTTTCTGCTGCTATTGGTGGGAGCAGCAGCATAGCAAGCAACCAAATAAGAGAAGGAATATGGGCACCAGGCTTGGGCGGGTTCTGGGCTTGAGCTTGCTCTCCACCTACGGCAGTGGCCAAACATTTGCAGTCTGGACGCAGCATGGGACTCATCAATGTTTTTGGGGGAAGCTTAAGAAAAACTGCACATCTGCATAGAAAGGGGGGGGGGGGGGCAGAGAGAGAGTGAGACTGGGAGGGGGCAGGAGAAGGGGCAGCTCAGGGTAGGCGGTAGATGAAGTTGGCACCAGCGGTTGTGAACCCTCTGTGCCCACCAGCTTAGACTGGCACTAAGAGGATTAACCCAGTGAGCGGTTACTGTGTGTGTGTGTGTGTGTCTCTGTGTGTGTGTGTGTGTGTGTGTTCGTCTCGCTGTGTGTCTGGACTGCATGACTCATGGCCTGTTGTGGTAACAGTTGGCCGGAGGCCCTCCAACCCCAGAGCCCGCCATACCTCATATGGGAGAGGAGCAACGAAGAGAGAAGAGGTGTCTACCGGGGAAGGGGGCGGAGTGAGGATGAATGCATGTGTGTTATTATGCCAGCAAAGGGGAGAAGCTGTGTGTGTGTGTGTGTGTGTGTGTGGTTGTGTGTGTGTGTTAATGGGGGGACGTTATAAGAGTGTTTATCGTCAACAGTGTGGAACCAACTAACATACATACATGCACAAACATGTAAACTGCAGTCGACATCAAAATATATTATCAACAAGCGGAGGTTTCAAATTCCTGACACTTGTTTTTTTATTCAGGCGTATCTGTTATTAGGCACATTCTTATGTGGTTAGAATGTGTTGTGTTTTTTGGTTGACGACACGATGTACCTATTTTTTTCACACTGTGTATGTGTAAGTGCTAGCCAGCTTGGCATCAGTTTTCATGTCATGCTTGCCCATGTTGGCCTGGTGCCAATTTGGCAAAGACAGAGTAAATGAACAAACAGCACAGACGCATTAGTATTCAGCCAACACGCATGCACGCACACACACACACACACACACAATTTCTGCCCTTTGTGGGCATAAACACAGAGTGTGTCCCTTCACTGTGAGTGCAGGCAGTTCAAGGAGAAACAGCTTGCTGATGCCTTATGCGTGCTCATGATCTGCCTTCTGGCTAAAAGATACAAGGGGAGTGCAGGAGAGTGTGTCATGGTTTAATTTATGTGTGTGTGTGTGTGTGTGTGTGTGTGGTGTGTCTTTGAGTCTTTGTTTGTGAGTGACAGTGCTGTTTGTCTGTTGGTGCAAACATGTAGGGCTAGTCATGCTGAAAGTGTGGCCTGCTTTAGCATCGGTCATGTGACCAACACCAGGTGCAGATTGACTGGGTGTCTGCCAGCATGCCCCGGCCCCTGCTACTGTCTATTACCGTTCACAGCCAATCAGAGGCTCCCTTCTCTGTGATTGAGGCAGCAGGAACACAAGCCAGCTCCAGATAGGCTTTGCACCTGCTGCTTTACAATATGTCTTCCCACCCCCAACAGAGAAACAACACTCTCATTCACCTCTTTCTGTGTTTGTTTCTGTCTATCTCACACTCAGACACACGCATTAATACAATGCACGCACTCCCCCCCCCCCCCCCCCCCACACACCCCCACTCACACACACACCCCCACACACAAAAATAAATAGTAGTGTGCACGTGCACATGGAAACAAACACACACACCCAGGGGAGAGTGGGGTAAGATGAGTCAGTGGGTAAGTTGAACCACCACCTGTATCTGTGCAACCGTACACAACGTGTGTCATGTGACCCTACATTTAGTTTGCATTCACAGTGCTGTGGAGGCAAGAACCTTGTGGATGAAGTGGTAAGCATATTTCTTCACAAAAGAAAAAAAATAATTCTGCCTGTCAAAGGTTTTTTTGGGGCATAACAGGTATAAGCAGTCTCACATCAACAGTCATTTAATTCATCTGGTTTAAAAAAGTTATAACAGATATGTGGATAAACTGGCAGTGCATTAGCAAAATAGTAGTTCTGGGTTGCTTGACTAAGCACTTATCCCAATATGGTGGCTGAGGGGCAAAATGAGCCAGAGCCTTGGGGGTAAGATGAACAACCGGTTTACATGAAGTTAAGTCAAATATTTGGTGTTTAAATTAGTGTGGCATCCTAACCATGAATAACTGATATTATATTTCATATTTTAGATGTAGCATAACAGCAGTCAACAATGGCCATGTAGTTACAGAAGAAAAACAAATAGGGGATCTATAGTCATGTGCTTGTAGCCTTTGTTTACCTCCTTGTGGATGACAAACAAGCATCACTCTGGTTTTGCCATTTTGAATAGCATTTTCCGTACATATGTGACATGTTAGTGTTTATGTCATTGGCTACAAAGTTTGCGATTATGCCCAAACGCACAGTTGAGCGTCTACACTTGAAAGAGTAAAACAAGTAATATGTGTATGTTCGTACAAAGATAAGTGTAAGACTATTTCTTAATCCTAGGGACTTGTCAAACCATCTTCAGGTTTCAGAGCTGTAGACAAATTAGTTGTAATATTAATTTCATGAATACCA
This sequence comes from Clupea harengus, assembly GCF_900700415.2. Classification (NCBI taxonomy): domain Eukaryota; kingdom Metazoa; phylum Chordata; class Actinopteri; order Clupeiformes; family Clupeidae; genus Clupea; species Clupea harengus. Next base: position 9,839,107 of record NC_045152.1, on the reverse strand, counting down.
ATACAATCTGCAGAATTATTTTGAAAAATTATATATTTTTTTTGCAGATAGCTCAACTTACCCTGTCAGCTGGATCAACTTACCCCTAACATGGGCCACATTTTGTTATCTATTTGAGTTAGGCACACATCCTGCACGTATGTTATATGCATCCGTTTTATGCCTACCTTTTCCCTTGGCTATAGGTTAAACACGGCTCATCTTGCCCCACTCTTCCCTACTCTCAAAACTGAGGCTAACTTGCATACACACACGCAAACATGAGCATCCACATAAACATGCAAGCACACACACACACACAAACTTAATTATGAATCCACTATATAAATATGTCAGATGTAACTGAAGCTGAATGCACTCTCTGTTTTGATCCATGAAAAGGATAACTCAGTACTGAATAAGACTGGAAGAGCATTGCTTCAGCAGCTGCATTGTTTAGTCACTTAGACGGGACACATAACAAACATGGCGCTCTCCCTCTTTACCAACTCACTTCTCCAGCTGTGCTTGAGTTTGAGGGAGCATACATAAGTGTGCGCACATGTTTGTGTGTGTGTGTGTGTGTGTGTCTGAGGGAGAGGGAGTGTGTGAGTGAAAGTGTGTGTAATTACCTGATAACTGAGAGCGCTGCACAGTCAGTGAGCAGCAGCTGTTACAGAACACTCACTATTAACACAATAATACTCTATTACTGCAGTGGCTGCCTGCCCAGAGCACAAGTGTGTGTGTGTGTGTGCGTGTGTGTCTTTCTGTGTGTGTGTGTGTGTGTGTGTCGGTGTGTGTGTGTCTGGGGGTGCTTTCAGCAGAGATGGTGAAAAAAACTGGAAGAACAGTGTGTTTGCAGGGTGACTTATTAGGTGGGTGTGCGTGTGTGTGACGGTTTTTGGTAGGGGTTGTCTGTGGAGGAAGATGTGAAAAAGAATCCAACCATCTGCACTGCTGTTTGTGTGTGTGTGTGTGTGTGTGTGCCTGTCTATGTTATGGATTGTATATGTGACAGTGTGCCTGTAAGCAGACAGACTTTGAGAATCTGAGCACGTTAGGCCTCGGTGCTGACATCAGTCCTGGAGCGTGTGTGTCGCTGAAAGGTATCACACACTCCCAGCTCCATCTGTGTTGTTGTTTGTTGTTGTTGTCGTCTGTGTTGTTGTTTTGTTCTCCTTCACTACTCCACTCCACTCCATCAGCCCCCCCCCTCCCCTCTATCCTCCTCCTCTCCATAACATGTTCCTTTCTTCACATGTCCATCTTTCCCCCACATCCTCTCTGGCTCCCCTTCTTATCTATCAGGCCTTTAATCCTTCCATCCCACCCCTCTCTCAGCGAGGATGAGGATTAGATCGATCTGAGGCCCATGAGACGCTCAGTTAGAGCCAGTCAACCTGGTCAAGCAGTTTCTGCCAACCAAGAAGCCTCACCAACTCTCTCTCTCTCTCTCTCTCTTTCACACACACACACACGTATGCACACTGACATACAGATCAACGGCCAAGCATGTACCAATGTGGATATGCAAATCCATGCAGACACACACACACACACACACAGAAAGGTTTGTTTTTCTGTAATCCTGTTAATTGAAGTTGCCTGGTGTGTAAATTGTTCCTTTACACTCAGTAATGTCACATGTAATATTTTGTGTACACAGTTCCATACTGACTTTTCACTGACATATTGCAACCTGTCTGCCTGTTGTTTGCTCATAACTGCAGAGTTACTTATCAAGAATTCACCCATTTTATTTACAAAAGATGTAATGATAGGAAAAGATTGGACAGGCATACTGAGAGAGTGCTTGGGTCTCTGAGAAACCATTTCATAGTAACTGTGAATCTGTAAAGAACCTGTCCAGTTAGGCATGCTGTCAAAATACTTCAGAGAGTGTCAGGTTTCCTTCTTACCTCGACACTGAATGACTCCAAAGCGCCAAGGTAAAAGTGCAGGTGATGGACACTGATTATGGGTTTGGAGCAGAACTTTTAATGTGCTCGTCAATGCGGTAGCCTATCTGGAAAGCCCATGTCTCTCATAGACATGGAGTTGCCTGGCGGCTTTTGATCAGGAGTGGACTTTAAATCACTTCTCACAGTTGACTGACTGACAGTGGAAGAACTCATACATCATCAGCCAGCAATCTCTCCAGAACTTTCTCCTCAGTCAGGCGCCATGTAGTTCCTCGGATAAAAATAAATGAGATCTACTGAGAGGATACAAACATCATCGTTTCATGTCTTCATCTGACAAATGCGAAATATTTCCCTCCAAAAACAAAGTAAGAAATAATAATGATCTACAACGGCTCTGTTTGTCATCGGGTCAGATTTCAGACTCACCTTGCTAGTTATCACACCGTAGCTGATTACCAACCGCGCTAGGGCACAAGTGAAATCTTTAGCAGTTTATGCTAATTGGGATGCATTTCTCTCAAGAAACAAATTCAGACGGCACTAATCCCAGACGGTGGCCGCTCTGGTAGAGATGCGGCCTGGGTCTGGCAAGGTTCCACCGCCGTCTGGTTTGGCTCCCTTCCAAAGTCTGGGATGTGAGAGTTTTTAGGTTGATTTTGGGCAAATTACTGAAAGCTAGTCGTGGCGGTAGTAGTCGTGCGAGGCAGTCTCAATTAGGCAATGACATCATAGCAAACTCGAACCCACTTTAGCGCCTGCCCTCCCCACCGTCACCTTTTGGGCTGATCCTCTTTTATCGCCTTAGCGTTCCTCTTCATGCATGCTTACTTTGCCGTGGAATGCAAAACCCGCTTCGGCAGTCCCGTCTAATCCCAGCCGCCTGCTGAGAGACGATTGGCTGCCTGGGGTCTCAGGATTGTGAGTTCTTTTTTTCATTATCTTGTGAAATGTTTTTTATTTAATTATCATAATACCATAACAAACTGCTGGGAAGGATTTTTTTGATTTTTTTTAAATCTTGTTTTGTCAGATTATGACGTAGAAAATAAATCTTTGCTTTCTTTTGGGACACCCTGTTTCATGTGGAGGGCAATTTGGTGTGGCTTTGGTGCCATCTTACACAAGGTCATTCAGAGGTGGAAGGTTATTTAGTGCTCTCGAGGCTTACTGAGAGAGAGTGAGAGAGACTTGTGGGTTAATGGAAATGTCGTTGGCTTGGTTAATGAGAGCTGTTCATGAAGATGCTCGCTACCTGATTCTGCATGTAATTACATCTGCTATCAGTGTTTCTGTTGGTCTCTCTTTTATCAGTTTACATTGTATTCGCCACTGGGGCCTTGGTGTATGTGTGCATACATTTGTGTGTGTCCATGTGTGTGTGTGTGCGTGTGGGTGTATGTCAGTATCTGTGTGTACGTATGTGTTTAATTAGACTTACAAAGACAACTAATGAGAGAACTGGCATTCAGCCAGCAGGCTCCATAACCATGGTCACACACACACACACACACACACACACACACACACACACACACACACTTGCGGGCACACACCCTGCACCATGAGGCTGTGGCGAGGAACAATGCAGAAGGCTTAATCCCTCCTGTCACGTCTCTTTCTTCCTCCGGCCATCCCATCCCGCCTCCTCTCTCTCCACAGGCGCGCACACACTCATCTGCTCAGGTGAGATAAGTGCTCTCTCCTTGTTCACCCCTTCCCTTCCCCGCTATTCACACTCCCCACTGTGGATGCTGGCATGCTAGACCGAAGTGTAAATTACACACACACACACACACACACACACACACACACACACACACACACACACACACACACACACACACACACACACACACACACACACAGACACACACGCCAGTCATGCATACACATACACACAAGAACAGAGACACTAACCGGAACACCAAGTAAACAGATGGTCCCAACCATACAAAAAGAAACCCACAACAGTAGAGTCAATCATAACACACATATACACGCATTGAAACAGACACATTTGCAGAAATATAAACACACAGACACACACACACACACACACATACACAACACACGCACAAACAGACGCACACACACACACACACACACACACACACACACACAGACACACACACACACATACACACACACGCACAAACAGACGCACACACACACACACAGACACAGACACACACACACACACACATACACACACACGCACAAACAGACGCACACACACACACACACACACACACACACACACACACACACACACACACACAGACACACACACACATACACAACACACGCACAAACAGACGCACATGCAAACATATTACATAAGCAAGAGATATGCTGTAGTCCTGTGACACTATTTTATGAATTGCCAACTCAGATAAAAAAAACTAGGTGTTTGTGTGTGTGTGTGTGTGTGTGTAAAAATGCGAATGTGAGTGTATGTGGGTTAAGGACAGCGACAGGGAAGGGACGGTAGGCAATTTCTCCCGCTTGGATACGGCAGTATATTCCAGCGCTGATTTGGTCTGAGATTAGGGAATTGAACCTGGCGCGCCGCACACACACACATATACAAACACACACACGTATACACACACACACACGTATACAAACACACACACATGTATACAAACACACACACACGTTCACAAAAACCCACACACGTATACAAACACACACACACACACACACACATGTGCAGGACGCGCAGACATACTGGCAAAGTTACACAGCTACACTGAGGTAAACAGACTCATGGTCTCACATACACTCTCTGGCAAATACACACACACACTTACACAAACACACACGTACACACACACATACACGCACACACTCCCTTAAATCCCCAGACATACTACAACATAAAAATGGAATAGGAGCGTGGAAGCGAATGATGGAGGAAGATAAGAAAAAGGTAATTGAAGAGGAGGGAGAGTGAGTTACACATTAGGGGATTCCTATTTGAGATGTCGCTGCGGCAGGTAGTCCCTCTTGCATAGTTGTGGCTTTCATCTCTAGCTCAACGCCCATACTTTTTAGTTGCCAGGGAAACGGCTGTACCAAACAGCCTTACCTTGATCGAAATATGTTCCGATGACGGAACTGGAGCCAAACATACAGGCGTGCTCACACACAGCAGGAGGCCTGGGTTGGGATGTGGGAAATGACAAAATGAATGACTGTCGCTGCTAAAAAAAAAAGCAAGGTGTGTGAATGGTCAGAGCACATAGACAAATGCGCGCGCACACACACACATACACACACACACACACACACACACACATACATACACACAGACACACAAACACACACACAAACATGTGTGCAAACTACTGCATATGTAGTACATATACATAGACACACAGAAACTGACTGACTTCAGGCACAGCGAGAGAGTTTGACATTTAAGGAAGAGAGGAGGAAAGAAATAGAGTAATAGAGAGGCAGAATCTGATAGAGGTAATTTCAAAATGTGTGTCTAAGTGTGAGCATGTGTATGTTCGTGTGTGTGTATACTGTCTTGAAAGTCATCTTTAAAGGGTCTTGATACAAACACAACTATCTCTCTGTGTGTCAGAGAGAGAGAGAAAGAGAGAGAAAGAAAGAGAGAGTGAGAGAGAGAGAATGAGAGAGAGAGAGAGAGAGAGAGAGAGAGAGATAGAGTATTGCGATAGTGGAAGCTTATGAACCTCATGGCTGCCATACCCAGATCCCCCACATCTCCCCTCTCTGCTGACCTCAGACTGCCCCTCAGTGGTGGACAGAGGAGGCCGTCTCCTGCCGAGCGGACGCCGCGCAGTGGAGCAGTGCACAGAGCCAATCAGTGGTGGTCTGATGTCCGGGGCTATAAATCCACTCCGCTGGGCTCTGGGGGGTTAGTCGCTGTCAAAATAATGTGATTTTTTTTTTCTCTCCCTCCTTTCCGGCCAAAAGCTAAAGTGATTTCCTCCGAGGGCAAAGTGTCGCCTGATTCAATGTCAATCTAATTCCACTGCTGGCTCCTGCTGAGTTAGCATAGCGGCTATGAGAGGCTCACGGGAGGTGCCTCAGGGTGTGTGTGTGTGTGTGTGTGTGTGGGGGGGGGGGGGGGGCAGAGAGAGATAATACATTTGTGAGGAGGTGAGAATACACATGTGTGTGTATGTATGATGTGAGCATGATTTTGCATGATTTTGTGTGTGCATGTGTGTGTGTGTATGAAGGTAACAGAAAGCCTCTACTGGGGGCAACAGGGTCATAGAACTGATGAGAATGCTAATCGCTATTTCAATTTCCATCGATCACATTATGAGGCATGCTGCCTCACTGTGATTCACAGTCCCTCTCTGGTGTTAGCCTGTCCTCTCTGCTGTAATGGGCCTCTACTGCCCTCCTGCTGACAGAGTGAGAGAGGGGGGGGGAGAGAGAAAGAGAGAGAGGGGGAGAGAGAGAGAGAGAGAGAGAGAGAGAGAGAGGGAGGGGGAGAGAGAGAGAGGGAGAGAAAGATGCTCTTTGGAGTAGAGCGTTGCCAGTGGACACCAGGGAGGCTCTGACTCATCTGAGAGGGAAATGGGGATGACACACTCTATCAGGTGCTCCTTATGGCCAACATGACCTGGCCAATCTGCCGTCAAAGAAAATCATGATGTTATTAGCTCACAATGGAATGACTTGCCTGCCCCCCTTCTTCTGAACACACGTCTCAGAGAGAGAGAAAGAGAGACGTGGATGAGGGAGGGAGAGAAAGAGAGAGAGAGAAAGAGAGAGAAAGAGAGAGAGACGTGGATGAGGGAGAGAGGGAGGGACGGTAAAACTGTGTGTTCACCATGAGCAGCGGGTGAGTCAGACCTGCCACTAGCCTTGGTGAACAGCATGACGACTTCTCAACAGTCAACACTCAAGAAAATGTCTGAAATAGAAAGGACACAATGTATTTGTCAGACTTTTCAGGAATGCGGTTAATGCATTTTGCGATGTGAGAGTTGAATGTCCAGCACTGACTCTCCTCCTCTCTGGGCTCCTCGTCCTTCTGCTCCTCTCATCTACACGCGGAGGACAGTGGGCCAAACAACACCCTTGTCTTTGGCAGCGCATCTCTCTGTTCTGGGACGTCTACATTTGTCTTTTCATTTTCTCATCATTCCTCTGGACATCCCTACATCTGATTGTGCTTCAATTGTGTGTTTTCCTGCATTTCTCTGCCTTAATGTATTCATACATACACATGGCTGTCTATGTTTTTCCTCATTTCTGCTGATGCACATCTGCATTCTTGTACTTTTGCATTCCTCTGATGTTCCATTTTTTTACATCACTGTTTGTGCATGCCTACATTCGTTTGCTTATTTATGCATTTCTCAGATTTCTGCATGTCTACATTGATATTTGTTTGTACGTATCTGCATTCATTATTTACAACGCGCATGTTGGTGTGCATGTTTCTGACAGAGTGCAGGCGGACGGGATCTGGCCTCAGCTGGTTTGGAGTTCATGTGCTGTGACTCAGAACACGCCTCAGCGGCTGCCAGGGATGATTCACACGCAGCAATTAGGAGAGATTCAAACACACCAAACTATCCCCCACGTGCAGACATCTCACCAAACAGATAGCCAACATATACTTTATTTATTTCATATAAAAACAGAAATATTCAAAAACACACACAAAAAAACAAAAACATGACAGGTGCTTTTCTTGACATTGTCTTCACAGGGACTCCTAGGCAAACCCCACCCCACCCCACCCCAAAACAAGAACCCCCCTTCTTCTATAACATCCTTCACAGTCCCAGACTGGAGAGTACTACAGGGCTGCACACACACACACACACACACACACACACACACGCACTCGCAAACCCACACACACACACACACACACACGCACGCACGCACACACACACAATGTGCGTATACATACTACACTGCCAACATACAGTTTCACTGGAAGATCTAGGGCAAACACAAACTTACTGACTTGAACCAGACAGGAGCAGTATTTGTATTGCGGGTCAGTGAGTACACTGTTTCATTCCATAAATATGCATTAAAATGCATACGCCCTAGCAATGAATCAGTTACAGGCAGTATTACATGCTGGTGAAGAATCCCTTCACTCATTCTCACAGTCCTCTCCATCCCCAGCTGTGCCAACATGCAATGCCACGCATTCACCACAGGGAGGCGACAGCCAACCATCTTGTGTCAGTTTCTCTCCGTTTACCTCTGAACACCTCCTCCTGTCCTTTTCACCTCTTTTCTTCTCCTCTCTCTCCTCCCTCACTTCCTGTGCTACACTCACTTTCTAGAACTCTCTTTAGCCACCCTCCCCCCATCCCCATCCCTTCTCATGCCCCTGATTGGTCCCTGCCAAGACTTCCTTGCTGACTAAACATTCCAGAGCTGGTGTCAGGTCCAATCACCAAGGCAACCCCACCCTTTCCAAGTACCCCCCCCCCCCCCTCCATCCTTAAAACCACACAAACACACACACACACACACACACACACACACACACACACACACACACACACACACACACACACACACACACACACACAAACAGAATGGCACATGGGCCACTCAGCCTTAACACAGAAACATTTCAACTCAACCCCCACCCAAATAAAGAAAATAAAATCTCCAGCCAAGTTTAAAAATGTCTCACTAAAACGCCACGAAGCAGAACATCCCGAGGCATTCCTTCAGGCCTGGACTCACAGGGCACGTCTGGGGCGGGAGGGGGTCAGGATGGAGGACCGACAACACACTCACACTGACTTGTCCAAGAAGGTTCGAAAAGAAGGTTTTGTGTTTTCAAAAAATGGAAAGTGCGCACAAGAAAGGATGAAAGACAGAGACTAAACAAAATGGAGAGAGAGACCAAGCGAAAGAAAGAGAGATCGAGAAAGAGAGAGAGAGAGAGAGATGACCTGTGTATGACAGTGTGACCTCTGGTATGAGGATCACTGAAACATAGCTATCATATGCGTGTGTGTGTGTCTGTGCTTACCGGTAGATGAGCGTGTGTCTGTCTGTGCAACTGTGAACACTGGCATGACCTGACAGCACCACACACCACTGCACTGACCCCATGAAGCAGGTGCAGCACAAGTCAGATGGTCCTCCATGGTTTCACTCGTGTCCCTCTGTATTGAGTTTTCTCTTAGCAGGGCATGTGGCTCTGTCATGTTCTCCATCTCCCTGTCTAACAGGCCACTGACAGCCGAGACCTTCAGACAGCACCTACAGCTCTCCTTGTGCGTCTTGGGAATCGGTGAGTGGGTACAAACAGGGAAGAGAAGATGGAATGACTGGAGAAAGATGAATGAGGGGATGTTTAGGGAAATAGGGGCATGTGTGTGAGTGTGCGTGTGTGTGTGTGTGTGTGTGTGTGTGTGTTTCCATTCCAAAAGATGTGTCCCCTCACGACAAAAACAGATAAAAACACACCCATGCTGACCCAAAACATGTGGCAATGTCATGTTCAGGTATGGCCAGGTCTTAACGCGTGCACACACACACACACAAACATACACACACACACACACACACACCTATGCTGACCCAATACAGACAGGAATACTGATACGGCAGAGAACCCCTTTGGTACAGAGCAGTGTGTGTGTGAATACGTCTGACGGAAATAAACCAGGCATGATGCTAGATTAGTATGTTGGTGGTGGCTTGTGGTCAGTTCTCAGTCTTTGGCACTGTCAGTTGCTGTTAGAGAAAAGCAAGAATGCATGGAAAACAAAACACTCTTTGTATTAAAAGTCCAAAAATAATCTTGAAGAGGATGCATGATGAGTGAAGATAAAAAAAGAAAGGTGTTTGTCATTCGGGACAGTTGGTACGGTTGTCTGAAAATAAAACGTTGTGATTGGTTGAGCTGAGAGTGATTGACAAGCGGCCGTGTCCTATCGTGGTCACAAGGGTGGTTAGGTGGGGTTTTCAAGTCTGTTCACTTTTGATTGACATCCGCTGTGCTCCACACAGCCCTCTCAGTATCTTCAAAACAAACAAACAAACAAACGAAAACAAAACAAAACAAAAGGCAAATATACAACAGGGAATGTGAAATCCTGTCTTTCAGTCCCGGTCTGGGCTTGTCTCCTCCAGTCCAGTTTGTTCTGGATTATTCCGGCTGCTCGTTCAACTCCATGTCCGACACGAGGATGTTCTTCTCTTGCTGCTCGGAGGGCGTGGAGTTTGTGCGGCTGTACCGAGCTCCCTCATAGGACCCTCCCAGGCCCGAGGCCCGCCTACGGTACAGAAACACCACGCCCAGCACCAGAGCAACCAGAAGCAGCAACGCCACCAGAATCAGCAGCAGTGCAGGGAGATGTTCCGCTTCAGCTGAGGGAGAGAGAGAGGAAGTGAGAGAGAGAAAGTGAGAGGGAGAGAGAGAGAAAGTGAGGGAGGGAGAGAGAGAGAGCACAGGAAGAGAGAGAGAGAGAGAGCAAGGGAAGAGAGGAAGAGAGAGAGAGAGAGAGAGAATAATTACATGTCTAAGTTTAAACCACAGTTCTGGGAGAGTGGAAGAGAGTGCGATTGCTAGACAAAGAGAATGCATCTTGTCAAATGAAATTACAATCAAGGGGCGTCAGACTGTATCACATATCAGACTGTTCACTGAATCTCATACTCACAGATTACAGGAGAGGCATCAACACCTGCAAGAAAACAGCATAAAGGAGAACATCAGTCAACCTGAAACACTTCAGCATCACACACATTTCTATAAATGTATCCTTTATAGCACTTACTGTAGTAGGTCCACTATGTACGATTACTCACCCCAATCTACTGTATGGTGCCCTAACATTATTTGTCAGTACCGTGTTGTTCTGTGCTCATAATGTATATGTGTTGAAATATGGGTACAAAACTGTGTTGTTGATGTATGTGTCTGTGTGTGTGTGTGTGTGTGTGTGTGTGTGTGTGTGTGTGTGTGTGTGTGTGTGTGTGTATGGTCTTACCGCGTGGGCGTTTGCAGATGACGCCGTGTGTGTGGTTCTTGCAGGGACTGGGCTTCCACAGTCCTGTGTTGCTCTCCACCCAGAAACAGGTGCTGGGGGACAGCATGCCCAGGTTGGCATCCTGCAGCTCCCAGTTAGTGTAGCCCAGAGCCATGTCCTCCGTCCACTGTAGAGTGCCATCTGAACACACACACACACGCACATGCACATGCACATGCACACACACACACACACACACACACACACACACACACACACGCATAGACATTCAATACATA
>NC_045152.1:9820444-9825444 GCF_900700415.2 Clupea harengus | reverse complement strand
AGCTCAGCAAGCCCGGCTCCTCCCAGCGGAATTGGGACCTGGGGTCAGAGTTCAGGCCCACCCACATGTGGAAACTTGTGTTGGGCAGGATGGCGATCAAGAAGGCTGCAAACACGGGAAGAGACAGAGTGAGACAGAGGTGCCAGGACGGAGTCATGCTTTTGGATATCCTCATAGTGTAAGCTTGTGTGTGGTGTGTGTGTGTGTGTGTGTGTGTGTGTGTGTGTGTGTGTGTATGTTTAAATGTGAGGCAGAATGGGTGTGTGCATGAGTAAGTGTATGTATGTGTGTAAGTAGGCTTTACGCGGTGAGTGTGTGTGTACGTGTTTGTATTAGTGTATGTATGCGTGTAAACCGGTGTGGCTTTGCGCGGTGAGTGTGTGTGTACGTGTGTGTATGAGTATACACCGATGTGGCTTTGTGCAGTGACTGTGTGTGTATGCGTGTAAACCGATGTGGCTTCGTGCGATGAGTGTGTGTGTATACGTGTAAAACGATGAGGTTTTGTGCGGTGAGCGAGTGTGTATGCGTGTAAACCGGTGTGGCTTTGTGTGGTGAGTGTGTGTATACGTGTGTGTATGAGTATAAACCGATGTGGCTTTGTGCAGTGAGCGTGTGTGTGTATGCGTGTAAACCGATGTGGCTTTGTGCAGTGAGTGAGTGTGTGTGTGTACGTGTATCTTGATGTGTTTTCATCAGTACCTTGCTCCACATGACTAGGCACAGTTGCCAGCTTCGCCCCCTGAGACTGGCAAATGGAGCTGGCAGCAGACCAGGTGGCGCGTCTAGACTCGTCATGGCCAAGCACCTTATAACACTACAGAGCAGAAAGCCAGAGGAAAAAAGCACACAAATGAGGTCAAATGAGGTGGCTGTGAAGAAAGGGTCTGGATTACATTATGAACATATCCTGTTGTATGTCTGTTCCAAAGAGCAAATTAATTGGGTCTATGAAAGGCTCTAGTAGTCAATTGCCAGAAAATCACGAGAGGAATGTATGAAGGAGGTCGGGAGAGAGAGAGACTGAGGAGAGATGGAAGTCAGAGATTGTCTTTATCTGTTGAACGTTTTAAATTATCGTACTACAGTAACTTTATCTGTCTGTTTTGGAAGTTCCCTAAACAGTACTCTTGGCCACAGATGAGAAGAGTTTGCTGTTCTGGGTAGCTTTCAACAGTGACTGCAGCTCTATCATGCTGAATTATGGGAGTTGTAGTTCCTGACCTTGTGCAGGAAGGGGCTCCATCCATCAGAGCAGCCTGCAGACTGAGGGGGGAGGGAAGGAGTTGGGGGCACTGTGCCCGTGACATTCACTCTCTTACAAATGTAGCGATAGTCAGTGAGGCACTTCTGATCTGCCCATTCTCCTGAGGAACAAAGAGAAAGACAGGAAGAGAAAAAGAAGAAGATAAACATGCAGTTACATCCATTACAGTCCACTGCAGTTGCACATAAAAGACAAACAAGTGACAAGAAGTGCTGTCTCCTCCCCCCTGCTGTTCCATTCATGCAACTGCATTTTTTTTACATTATTTTGTACTTCACTAAATCACAATGCCTGAATGAGAATCATTATCATTATAATAACAGAATATATAAAAGGGACACCAATATCCATGTCCAGTTTGCCTAGAAAAGATGAGTTTTCTTTACCCACACAACAGACTTGTATGTGTATATATATGTGTGTGTGTGTAGGAGACACTAAACTTTATGAGTGTGACCTCTGACCTTCACTGGCTGTCATGTAAACACATTTCCTGTCTCGGCTGATGGCAAAGGGGCGCCCTGTGGCCCAGGACACGTAGTTGAGCACAGAGTTATCAGACCAGCGGAAGCGCCCATCGTTCTCATACGTGTGCAGACCCAGCCACCAGTTCTCACTGTCCTTCGACAACTACAGAGAGAGAGAGAGAGAGAGAGAGAGAGAGAGAGAGAGAGAGAGAGAGAGAGAGATAGGGGGAGAGAGAAAAACGAAAAACGCTCATTAGTAACATACTTAAAGAACAAAATCCTCACTGCCAGAGCAGCCCAATCAACGCTTACATGTAACAGTGTCTTTTTGTCTTGACTTTATCACCATCAACAGGTAATCCCACAGAATGCTCCACACAGGAGAGTCTATGCCCTCTCCATCTCTCCTTTCACCACACGACTGGATGCAATGTCTGAGAGGAAAAGCCTGTCAGATGTGCCTCTAATGTCAGGTAACCGTGACAGGACAAACACCTGAACTCATACGGTCAGACAGATCTACAGTGTGATTGTGCTATTGCATCCGCTACGGTGCTGTTGTTTGTAATGGTGCTATAACCCCATCCAATCTAATCCATCCCTCCATCCATCCAGGTGACTTTGGTTTGAGGACCTGAGATTAACTAATTTGGGAGCCTGTGAAGAATGAGACAGCCAGGTTGGCCAGCACGCCCACCTTGCGCATGGTGTTCCTGAGGAATAGGTCCTCGGCGGCGGAGTGGACGGAGGCCAGCGAGGCCTCGGCCCAGGTGCAGATCCTCTGAGCCTGGGCCCAGTTGGAGCGGTGCTCGGAGAACCTGTAGTCCGCCTCCTCGAACGTCACCCAGCTCAGCCCGGAGTCTGGTGGAGGGTGTGGACACGACCAAGTCAAGCAGACATCCACACTGAAGGGTTTCTCAGTCATGCTCACTGGGTAATCCTAATCCTACACTGCAGGTTTTTTTCAGTCCTAACAAACATGACCGAACACTAAATCGGGGGTTTTCATTTTTTTCAATACCTGAACTCCCCCTTTTTTTCAGGGATGTTCAGATATTGTGGATCTGGGACAAATGGGAACTATACTGCACTGAGACAGCAGTAGCGACGATGTAATGAGTTGAGTTAAAGAAAATATAAATATCTGATAATTATATCATATAAATATGTTAGGTGGACAGGATAGTGATAGTGATTGAGTGTGTCAGTTTACACACGCATGTCTGCATCCGTGCATGAGTGTGTGTCCGGTGTGTGTGTGTTTGTGTGTGTTCTGTTAATGTAACAAGAGTGCAAACCTTCAGTTTCCTCTGGGATGTTCTCCTTCACTCCTGTAAACAAAAAAACAAATAAAACGTTTATAAACATCCCGCAGAGCATGAACATACACATTAAAATGCAATGGTACACACACACACACACACACACACACACACATACACACACACACACACACACACACACACACACACACACACACACACACACACACACACACCTCTCAGATGTAGTAACACACACATACATACGTACATATACACACAGACACACTCCTCTGAGCTGTAAACATCCAGACACACACCTTTGGGAATTTTGCAGATCCAGTCCAGCTCTGACTCACAGTGCATTGGCAGCCAGTGCTTCGTGCCCAGATCCACTGCCACACACTTCCTCATGGGAGAGTAATACCTCGCAAAGTTCTGATATGTATACTGAAAGAGAGGGGAATAGAAGATTAAAGTTCTGATATGTATACTGAAAGAGAGGGGAATAGAAGATTAAAGTTCTGATATGTATATTGAAAGAGAGGGGGATAGATTATAGTTGTGATGCGTATACTGAAAGAGAGGGGGATAGAAGATTATAGTTCTGATATGTATACTGAAAGAGAGGAGGATAAAAGATTAAAGTTCTGATATGTATACTGAAAGAGAGGAGGATAGAAGATTATAGTTCTGATATGTATACTGAAAGAGAGGAGGATAGAAGATTATAGTTCTGATATGTATACTAAAAAAGAGGGGGGTAGAAGGTTAAAGGGCTGAAAAGAAAAACAATAAGTAAAGCAAAAAAGAAAAGACCTTCTAATTTGCAATGGCTCGATACAACTCAATGATGTGAGAAAGATTATTTTCTAAACTCGATCAATATGACAGAAATATCCATGACTGGCTGTCCCACTTGCAGCAAGCTTATTGATTACAACTGGCTGCACTGATTGGAGCAAAATCAGATATTCGCTGTGACTGGTCCACTCACAGGGGTTCTGTCACTCCACTTCCAGCTGTCGTTGTCGAGAGGGTTCTGCCGGTGGAGGCCGATCCAGAACCAGTGCTGATCGTGGTCCTCTGACTCACTAACAGTCACATGATCAAACGCACAGGGTCAAAGGTCAAGTTATCAGCCAATCAGGCTGATTTGCAGCCCCAAACAACACAAGGTATTTAACATCTCATCTGTGTATAATTCATTTATGATAATATTTCATACATTTACAATAAACAAACATCTTACTATGACAACACAATAATTCCATTAGGATTCTATCAACTAAAAACACTTAGTACTCAAACCACAAACCTTATAGTACCTTATAGACATGCTCTACTACTTTTTGAGGATGAAGTATTCTGATGTTAGGTGATATTAAGCGCACCATTTAGTTTGTGGTGTTCAAATATAAGCAGTTATCTAGCTGCTGACAGTATGAAGTACTGGGGCATTCATTTAAAGGTGCCAACATACACACTTACCCAAAGCGCTCGTGCAGGATTTGCTCAATGTATGACTCTTCCTCTGGTCCGCTCACACTCAGTAGGTTCCCTCCATGGCTGGAACAGAGTGCGTGTGCTTGTTGCCATGTCAACCGCGTATCCACATCCCCTATGTAAAACACCTGATGAAGGGATGAAGATAGTTAAAGAGGAGGGGAGAGATTCAGAAGGAGAGAAAGGGGGAGCAGGGATGAAAGACACAGAGGAGAAATTCATTGGAAAAAGGAAGACAGGAAAGAGTAGAGGAGAGAAATGCACACACACAAACACACACACACACACACACACACACACACACACACACACACACACTCACACACACAAACACACACACACACTGATGGAGATCATTTCCAAACACTGTTAATGACTTAAGAATATAATAATCAAGTGCCTTGTATTATTAATTACCTTATATGAATCATGTACTTATGTAAGCAGGAACATGGCTTTTCTGTGTTTCTGCGTGTGTAACTTAGAATTATTAGGTGC